>NW_011964988.1:0-5402 GCF_000949405.1 Vollenhovia emeryi
TAAATTAAAAAGGAGAGATGAGAGAGAGGAGAAGGATACAAAAGGAAAAGGAGGAAGGAGAGAGACGAGGATCGGGAGGAAGGAGAAGCAGGTCTGGCGGAGTGGAGGAGACGAGAAAGAGAGGAGAGAGGAAGACAGAAGGAGGACAGAAAGGAAGAAAGAAGGAGAAACGGAAGAGGAAGGGATAAGAGTAGGGGAGGGACGAAGGGAGGGGGGGAAAGGATGTAAAGGTCGCACATGGCCAGGTCGCGGTAGGGGAAGGAACGGATATGTAAAGGGTTCGGGAACGCTCCCTTAAAAAGCGCTGATGTATTTTCTTAGGAAAATAAACTAATACTACTACTACTACTACTACTTAAATAGTTAAAAATACTGCAGGCTATTTCAAAATAATTAACATTTACAAAGAAAAACAATGCCTTTTAATTTATATCAAATAAATAAAATAAAAAAATCTGTCTAAGGATTCATAGAATCGTAACATTTTAATAATGTCGGCCCAACATTATTTCCCCAACTGCCGATGCTTTCGATTAAAAACCAACTGATGGCCAACCAATATGTGCTGCTCGGGCAGGTGTTTTCTCTTCGGTTACAGTTTACATGAATGAACTTGAAAAACAGACAGAGATATTAGAGAATTTTATTCAAGGTAAATTATGGAGAAACAAAGTTGAAAAATATTTTAGTGATAAATTTGTACTTGAAGATTTGTTTAGGTCGCCAGTAATAAACAACAATGGATACGTTTAATCGACCCTTTCTGGCTATTATATATATTTAATAAAATTGCAAGATGTACTGTGCGACGTTTCGATCCCTGGTTTTGGGTCCTTTTTAAGCACAATTCTTAAAATTCTTATGACATTGGACAGTCAAGTTTTAAAACGGTTCACTTTTGATTGTAAGATTAACTATTAATTGTGTCATGTCATGGTTATAAAACGGTGTTAGAAACTATGTCCAATATCTATCATGGTCGGTGAATGCATGTTTTCCTCCTCAAGTAAATTCCTTAAAAAAAAGGTAAAAAAAAGCACCAAGTATAAGCTCCATTTCAACCGAATATATTTTGTTACTCTATCTTTTTTGCAAAAGTATATTCTCTACAAAAATATCTTCTCTACAAAACTATCTTCTCTACAAAAGTAATGATATCAACAAATTGCGCCAAATATAACAACGGATATTGTTTGGCGCTCACCATTTTTCTTTTTTTTCTTGTAAATAATATTGTCGCGTTATTGTGGTCGTGGCGATTGCTCGTAATCGCTAACTTGTAACTATAGTTGCTTGATTATTATTGTTAATTGTAACGCATCATCGATGGATAGCGACTCGGCATTTTCTTGATCTATCGATCGGCTTATTGATTGGTGCTGCCCTCGCTATCCATCGACGATCATTATCGATGTGAGTGGGGACACCCTACTGGCTTGAGCTTGCGGTGTCCTAGAAGGGGGTACAAAAGAACCACTGGTACGACGGCAGCCTAAGTGAAAGGACGTACCGTCCAGAGAGAGGAACAGGAAGTACGCTTATCTCGCACGTTGGCTTGGCACGCTTAGCACACTATCTATCGCTCTCTCTCTCTTTCTGCTACTTCCCGCTGGCGCATCCTGGGCTTCCCGCCCTCCTGCATGGAATTGGAGACGAGGACCAGAAACGAGGTGCACCACCCGGTAAGTCGATCGCCTTTTGTCTGCATTTTGGAATTTAGCACGACCGGTTGCTCTGCACGTAGCAGCCATTTTCGCTATCAGCGGTCTTGCGGGTAGACACGGCCACCGCGAGAACCCGATTCCGTCCTCCCTCGACCCGCGGCAAATAAAATTAACATTGAAAATTATCGCAAAAGGGGACTAAGCGATACCCCCCCTTAACAGATATTTATACAAACTAGTTGTTTTAGTATTAGTTTTCGATTAAAAAATGTTATATTTCTTAAAAATCAAACTAAAGATTTTATTGGAAAAAATAATGGAGTTAATAATTAAACACCGATGAAAAGAATAGCAACTGTTTAGAAATTTAGAAACTCTGTATCTATTCAGGCGAATTAAGGCCTGTGTCCATGACGCTAGTACTTGGTCCAAATTTTAATTCCGCGAATTATGTAGCAAATCAATATAGCTGTTCCCCAAAAGCTGCAAGTTGATGGCTACGTATTTCTCAAAACTAGAACTTGGGCCAAGTACTAGCGTCATGAACACAAGCCTTAATTCGCCTGAATAGATACAGAGTTTCTAAATTTCTAACCAGTTGCTATTCTTTTCATCGGTGTTTTATTATTAACTCCATTAGTTTTTCCAATAAATTTTTAGTTTGATTTTTAAGAAATATAACATTTTTTAATCAAAAACTAATACTAAAGCAACTAGTTTGTATAAATATCCGTTGTTATATTTGGCGCAATTTGTTGATATCATTGCTTTTGTAGAGAAGATAGTTTTGTAGAGAAGATATTTTTGTAGAGAATATACTTTTGCAAAAAGGGTAGAGTAACAAAATATATTCGGTTGAAATGGAGCTTATACTTGGTGCTTTTTTACCTTTTTTTTAAAAGGGTAAGTTTTTTAGGTGATATCACCCCTTTTGTAGTGTTAAATATCTCGTACTGTTTGTAACGAAGCTTAACTCTTCCCGGTTCTGGATTTCGGACAGGACTCCGAAAGATGTTATTACTGTAGGATAGGTGGCGAGTACCGTACTTTTAGAACATAGGAATCTTTATTTCTGTTATTTTGTATGCGAGAGTTGGCGGTAGTGGGTAGGAGACAAGGCGGTGGCGCGCGGGGAAGGACAGGGAGTTTTGCTAGTTAGTTTTTAGTTGAGTTGCTGGTCAGAACGACCGAGAGAGATTGTCCGGCGTTGCGCTTAAGAAAGTTAATAAACCAGATATACTTATTCAGAAGCCACGACTATTTTCCTTCCCATAAATATGGGGGCTCAGCCGGGATAGTGATCGAGAATCGTGCCGAAGAAGAAGACGAAAGGCGAAAGAAGAATATTGTTCTGTACGTTAGCAAGACGACGAAAGACGAAAGACGAATAACGTTCTGTACGTTAGAAGGAAGACGAAAGACGAAAGACGAAAGGCGAAAGACGAAAGACGGAAGACGAATAACGTTACGTACGTTAATAAGACGACGAAGAACCAGAAGAAGACGGAAGAGCACGTGTACGACGAAGTTCGTAGAAGGCCGAAGAAGTAAAACAGGTACAACGACTAAAAAGGTATACGGTACCCAGAAGACGAAGAAAGAAAAGAAGAAATTCCGAGGGAAGGAAAGGTCAGTGAAATTGGGGAAAGACGCAACATAAAGAGGTTAGTTTTCACGCAGCTCAGCAGTGCCATCGTGGTAGTACGTGTAGGTGTAACCGGAAGTTGACTTTTAGAAGAAAACAGTTGACAGTGTGGGTACATGATGGAAAATTTATCGCAAGTACCGCTAATACGAACCAAGATTAAGGTTGCGCCGCGTGCCGCGATTCTCGCGCTGCATAATCTCATTTTTTAGTACGACGGAGATCGAAATAATCGTCAACGATTGCGTGAGTTTAAAGGCTTTAGCGTTGCCAAGGACTCTGCTGAATATCGGGCGAAGATGGATTACGCGTGCAGGCTTTCGATTGGTGATCTGGCTTCTATTTGGAATATCCTTGGTATCGATTATGCAGGAAACAAGGAACAACTGCGAGAACGGGTCATTCGAGGCTTGATGGATCTGAATTCCTTGAACACCGTAGAAACCGACGGCGACGACGACGACGAACCTACCCTGCCGAAAATGGTCGATTAAAACGGATTACTTTTTAATCCGTTTTAATCCATTTTAATCGGTATTAATCGGTTCAATCCGCGCCCAGATTAAAAAGTAATCGATTTTAATTCGAAACAAATTACAATCAGTTTTAATATCGCTTTCGCGGATTATTTCTAATCCGAAATCATTACATTCTAAAACCTATTGTCAGTCCAAATAAACACAAATAATCGGATGGATATATAATCCAAAATAATCAATCTAATATGCAATTTTAATTCATTATGTTACGTCCGCTTTTCGTGGGGACGTGTGTCTCATAGGGAGACAAGGAAAATGAGACACCCAGGTAGCAAGCTGTCGTCAATATAACGTCATTTTTGAGTCAATCTCATGACGAAACTCACGTCATAAAAGACGTCAAAAACGAAATCATAATGACGGCTATAAGTCACAGACCGATGACGTGATACTTATGACGTCAAAATCGTGGCACAACTATGTCGAGAAATAGACGTCATTTTATGAATATTACGTAATATAAAAATACTATTAAACAACATTTATTTTACTTATTTTAAATGCATTAATTATGAATTATGATAGGAATAAGGAAATTAAAAAGGAAATAAGGATTTAACGGATTTGAAGACTCGAAGAATAATACAAACAATTTAGAAATTACATATTTTTATTTTAATTATTATAGAAAACAAACTTATCACACAGTCACATTATCACAGAAAATAAACTTATAGTCAATTATGCATATACCATATGCATGTATCACAAAAATATAATTATTTATGTATTTAATTAAGAAAATTATAAATAAAAAATGCATTGCACGTTATTAGTGCACATAAATAATGAAAAATATAATTTGCTTATATTTTAAAAGTATCGTTTAGGAGTAACACAGCAATATATAATCAACTCACTACTTTTTAGCAATGTATAAATGAATGCGTTACAAAGCATATTTTTAACATAAAATATTTTTTAACATAAAACAAAATTATAAGTAAGACCGAAAATAAACTTATAGTCAATTATGCATATGTATATGCATGTATCACAAAGATATAATTATTTATGTATTTAATTAAGAAAATTATAAATAAAAAAAGCATTGCACGTTATTAGTGAACATAAATAATAAAAAATATAATATATATATACTAACATATAAAATATAATATATTATATTTTGTTATTTTAATTTTCATTTTTATGATTTCATTTACATTTCTAAAAAATAGTGAGTTGATTATATATTGCTGTGTTATTCCTAAATGACACTTTTAAAATATAAGCAAATTATATTTTTATATTGAAAATATACAGTGAGTTCTTTTAATTTATCACCCCTAATAACTTATTTAGTTTTAATTTGAGAACAAAATGTTTCGGACAAAAGTTGTTTGATTCCGAGAAGGGCATAAGAAGGTATCATTAATTTTACCTTGAATAGCTGCTTCAAGGTCATGTCAAGGTCACCTTTAGTTTTTTAAATGGAATCCTCTATTGTTTATTATACTATCTTATTCCACTAATTAATATGAACAACTTTTGTCTGGAACATTTGTTCATTCGTCTAATACTTTTTGAGATATTCAAAAGAAAATTGTTCAT
>NW_011964989.1:0-5405 GCF_000949405.1 Vollenhovia emeryi
ACCCACCCACGCACCCATCCACGCATTCAAAGTGTTTTTTTGGTTTCACCGGGAACTTCTCCTGCATTTGTGGACTGATCTTCTATGATCCATTGCGCCTGCGGCCTGCGCATGCGCAAATGATTTTCAAAATTTTTAAGGATTGTGACGATGAGGTTTTTTTTCAAAGTTTTGCCCACACACGCACCCACCCACGCATTCATACTCTATGTTTACTCCTCCTACATACCATCGCATTCAGTGTATAATACTGTTGTGCATACACTAAAATCGACGCACACGCATACGCACGCACGCACTACGAAAAAAATTTTAGGATTGTTTAAAATAATATGCATGTAACAACGTATTCTTTAAAGTTGCAAATTTGAAATTTGCAGATTGTTTACATTGAAATTCCTGAATAACTTTTTAGATATTCAAGATATCGGGCTATTTCTAATTCTATTATTCTTTCAAGTCTTTTCTACCCCTATTTCATATATAATTGATTAATATTCGGTTGATTAGTTTTTGAGTTATACAAGTAATAATAAAAATGTTGAAAATGCAACTGCTTCTTTAAATTTACAATGCGATAGCTACTTAACTCTTGATGCTGTGTCTGATATTTCTAGCAAGCAGATAAATAATTCTTCTGATACGGATGTAAATAATAGTTTAGATTATCAAGATGATTTAAAACATGAATTAGTAAAATGGGCCACTAAAAGACATATACATATATCACATGTAGCTGTAACAGATCTTTTGCATATACTTTCACCCTACCATCATGAATTACCTTTAGATTCCCGTACATTAATGAATACTCCAACTTCTACACCAGTTACTAAAATAGAAACTGGACAGTTCTATTATGTAGGTTTGACTGTAGCTTTGGAAAATGTATTATCACAAAAGTATACCCAAAAATGTTTAAAACCCGGTGAGACATTAAGAATCTCTTTTAATATAGATGGCATTCCATTGTTTAAAAGTAACAAATTACAACTATGGCCCATTCTGGGATTTATTAAGAATTTTTATAGCATTCCATTTATTGTTTCAATTTTTTGTGGCATGTCAAAGCCTATTGGAAGGATTACTAGACTGCCACCTACTTCCGATGTGCCACGGGCTGACCTACCGAGATGGCGCTCGCCACCGCGCTGCTAGGGATCTCACTAACAGGACGATACCGTTCTATTATACCACAGATTAATAGATCTGTGATTATACTACATCATACATGATCCATCTCCTTTGTCTGACACACAAGAAGAGTACGTTCACGAATTCACAAGTGTCGTATAATAAAGCATCTTTTGTTGCACAGATCCTGAGTTGCTCGACCTTTATTACTACTTCCAGCCGCCCTAACAGGTTATGGGCCCAGAGCGAAAGTAATATCGGTGAGAAATAAGCAAGGTGCGCGGAAAATACTTCGAGTGAATATACGAGGTTGGAATCGCCACGCGGCGTACACGCATCGAAATGGCAGGATCCAGCACAATAAGAATAGAACAATTAAATCGCGAAAACTATGACACTTGGAAAATCCAAATGCAAGCCATCCTAATGAAGAACGATGTTTGGGCATATGTGAACGGAAGGAAACCGAAACCCGAGATTCTAGAAGCCGATGCCCAGTCCGCGGAAGCGGCGAAGAAGTGGGAAGCCGAGGACGAGAAGGCGAAGGCTGACATAATTCTCAGCATCAAACCATCCGAATTAACGCAAATCAAAGGCTGTGCTACTTCAAGGGAACTATGGATAAAATTGCAAGGTACCTACCCAGTGAGAACACTGACGTCGAATCAACGTCGAATCGACGTTGATCAACATCGAATCGACGTCGAATCGACGTTGATCAACGTCTATTCGACGTTGATTCGACGTCAGTGTTCTCACTGGGTATCAATCGACGGGACCAGCCAGAAAAGCGGCGTTGATAAAGCAGCTAACCTATCACCGCATGAACGACGGAGAGGACGTTCGAGAGCACATTCTCGCTTTCTTCGAAACGGTGGATAAGCTGAACGAGATGGACATCCAAATAAATCCTGATTTATTATCGGTAATGTTGCTACCCAGTGAGAAATGATTCGTCGATCGACGTCGAAATGATGTCGAATCGACGTCAATTCGACGGTGTCGATGTCGATTCGACGTCGTTTCGACGTCGATCGACAAGTCATTTCTCACTGGGTACATAGTTTACCTGCATCATTCCCAAATTTTCGCTATGCCATTGAGTCTAGAGACTCGTTGCCTTCTCCAGAGACTCTGCGTATCAAGATTACAGAGGAGAACGACGCGAGGAAGAGCGAGACACGCGAAAACGGTTCGACGGCAATGTTTGCTAGAAAGTCTTTCAACAAGAAGAAGCCGACCGGAAAGAAGAATGACAACGACGGTAAGGACGAGGCAAAGAAGAATCCATCGAAGAAGGAGTATTTTAAATTCAGGTGTCACAAGTGCAGAAAAATCGGTCACAAAGCCGCAGACTGCAACGAGCGTTCCAGAAACGACGATGACACCAACGCTGCTGAAGACATTTCCCTGTGTGTAAGAACCGATGAATGGACAAAAACTCATCAGACGGCATTTACTTCGCAAGAATCAATTCATCGCGAATCCTGGTGCCTCGATAGTGGCTGCACATCCCACATGTGCACTGACAACGGACATTCCATCGTAACTAACGCCAAGACGACTGGCAAAGTACATCTTGCTAATAATGCCTGTGCCGAAGTAATGGGAAGAGGAACCGTGTCATTTGCCACTGAAGTCGACGGACATGAGAGAAACGTGAAGCTGACCGATGCGCTATACGTCCCTCAGTTAAGAACCAATCTGCTATCAGTTGGAAAGATATGTGACAAGGGGCTGAAGGTCACTTTTGAAAAACATCAAGCCACTATCTTCGACACAAACGGGAATTCTATGCTGAAGGCAAGCCGAGCGAGCAACGGTCTATACTGCTTACAAGCGAAGAGTCCAGAGAGCACCGCCAGCGCAGAGTGGAACAACGAGGCGAACATGGAATTCAGATCAACGGAGAATTGGCATCGAAAAATGGGTCACCTGAACTTCAAAGACCTAGTAAAGTGCGCGAAAAATGGAACCGTGGAAGGAATAAAGCTTGGAAAGTCTCCTGACGACGACTACAATTGCGAAACGTGCACGAAAGGGAAGATGACTAGGGCATCATTTCCTAAGAAGTCGGAAAGGAAGACGAAGTTGCTAGAAATCATCCACACCGACGTATGCGGTCCAATGCGTATAGAGTCATTAGGTCGATCGCGTTACTTCATCACGTTTATAGACGACGCGTCTAGATGGTGCGAAGTGAGATTTTTGAAGAAGAAAAGCGATGCTCTACAAGCCTTCAAAGAATACAAAGCCAAGGTTGAAAATCAGACCGGAAGACGCATACAATGTCTCCAATCAGACAACGGCACTGAGTACATAAACACCGCCTTCGATACACTCTTAAAGGAAAGTGGAATAAGCCGAAGACTTGCGATACCGTACACACCCGAGCAGAACGGCGTAGCTGAGAGGAAGAACCGCACTCTCATGGAAACAGCCCGTTGTATGCTGCTGGAATCCTCTCTACCAAAGTACCTGTGGGCCGAGGCGATAAATACTGCAAACTTCATCCGTAACCGATGTCCATCTAGCTCCATCGAAGGATGTACTCCCTTCGAGAAATGGACCGGAAAAGTTCCTGATGTAACAAACTTCGAAATATTTGGATGCAATGCGATGATCTTGAATACAGAGCCGCAGAAGGACAAATGGAGCAGCAAATCCAAACAAGGTAAATTTGTAGGCTATTCCGAAATATCTAAAGGAATTCGTATTTATATTCCAAAAGAGCGAAAGATTCAAATCTGTAGAGATGTCCGAATAACGAAGGAGGACCCCAGGAACGAATTGTCCAAGCTGCAAGATGACGATAATCCTTTAACAATTGAAAGGGCCGAATGCGAGAAAGAGACAATAGACATCCCGATAAAGGCGACGAGTTCAACCAATGAACATCGAGATGCTCTCCCGAGCGTTCCTGCAAACGAGCATCGAGATTTCCCTGAGGACGAGCAACGGAATACTCCAGCCATCGGGACGGCAGATGAATCAGAAACTGAATCGATCTACAGCGATATCACAGAAAGGAGACGCGGCCCTGTAAGACCTCGTATTATACGCACCGGTCGCAGGGGGAGACCGAGGAGATTGTTTCACGACGCGAATTTCGTCGAAGTATTCGCTGAAACAGCACTCTTAAGTGAGATTCCAATCGCCGAAGCTATACGTGGTCAAGACTATGAAGAGTGGTTGGATGCCATTGCTGACGAATTGAAATCCATACTCAAGAACGACACCTGGTCCATCGTAACTCGACCCGAAAACGTAAAGGTCCTGGGAAGCAGAGTTGTCCTGAGAAATAAGATGAACAAGGATGTAATGCTGGAAAGAAGAAAAGCTCGAATTGTTGCAAAGGGTTTTGCTCAGAGGCCAGGAATCGATTACGATGATGCATTCGCTCCTGTAGCCAGAATCGAGTCAGTGCGAACGTTGGCCGCACTAGCAGCTGAACACGACATGGGAATAGTACACTTTGACGTGGCCACTGCATTTCTAAACGGAAAATTGCAGGAGAAGGTTTACATGGAACTGCCGAAACATCTTCACGAGGCGCTGGAAACTATAATCGACAACGAACCACTGGACAGCGGAATTAGAAGAAAATCAGTCGAAATACTTAAGGCTTTAAAGGGCAAAAACAAAATCTGTCTCTTGAATAAGGCAATATATGGTCTGAGACAAACCGGAAGGTGTTGGCACGACAGGTTGAGCAAGACTCTACCCAGGTAGAACACAAAATCATAATAATATCATAATGACATCAAGTAGAACTCATTTTTTTATTTAGGAAAAATCATGATGATGTCATTCGATACACTTTTTAGGAGCATTTGTGAACAGAAAAGTCATAATGATATCATTAGGATGTCATCATGACATTTGTCTCTTAAAAGTTACTAATAAACAATATTTTACTTCAACAACATATATGTATATTAAAACGATATAAATATTTTAAAAACCAAAGGACGCTTTTATCTATAATATAGTGTACGATTCCTTTTTCATTTTTACATCATTTTTTTATTAGTGACTTTTAAGTGACAAATAATGTCATGATGACATCCTAATGATATCATTATGACTTTTCTGTTCTACCTGGGTATTGGGCTTTCGGTGCGAAACGTTCTTCAGCAGACCCGTGCGTTTTCTACAAAGGGCGAGGCGAAGAGTTGACGCTTATTATCACCTACGTGGACGACATCTTGGTCGCTTCGAAGCAAACTTCAAGAATTAACGAATTATACTTACATCTATCAAGAAGGGGG
>NW_011964990.1:0-5405 GCF_000949405.1 Vollenhovia emeryi
TATATATAAACAGCCATTCAAAATAACATTTTATATTCTTTAAGCTAAAAAAATATTATTCCTCTATGGTCCGATTGCAAGATTTCGCCATTTAATGTGATTAATGCAACATCGACTGATTTACTGTTTTATATGGTTAAAGAAATTTTACAAAATATTCTCATCAAGTCATATAAATATTGTCACCAATGGAAGACATAAAGCAAAGCAACATAATAAATATAATATAATACAAATAAATAAATAAAAAATAAACAAAATAAACAAATAACTAAACAAATAAATATAATATAATACATGTTGTACATATAATAATTACAAATAAAAAATTTATAATATTATTTATTTGTTAGTGTTTATTTGGTACATATCCATAGTTAAAACAGTCAAAGCATATGTTAAAATAATGCATACACAAAGTTATATGGTAATAAAAAGAAAGTACAAATACACGGTCCATAGAGGATTCACGATAGCGATACAATATGTTCCATTTAGTAAAATACATATTAAAAATCATTATAAAATGTTTATAAAATACATATTAAAAATCATTATAAAAACTTATTTAAAAAATAATACTTAAATAAAATAAATTCTATAATTCAATTATGACTAAATAAAACAAATTTTATCAGCATACCGTTTAATTCTACTTATAACAAAGTTAAATTTATTAAAAACCGAATAGCGATTTGAGATCGTTGAACGTAAGCTTCGAGGCTGTGTTACTTTTATCGCCGCTCAGTACATTTTGCGCTATCTCGAGTTTTTTTCTTGCAACGCTTTAATACGTTCTTCTCTATTGTATTAGCACAAATAAATCTAAAATGGAAACGCAAAAATGTTAATATAAACTTTTGCACGGGGCTTACGCATGTGGAAATCAACAATGATGTTACTAACTTGTAGATGTAGACATCCTTCGTTTGACCAAAACGATAAATCCTGTCCTGCGCCTGCGTCTCTAACTGTGGATTCCAATGAATGTCGAATAACAATAAATGATTGCCGCCTACCAAGTTTAATCTCACACCACCAGCGGGTAAGCGAGAGTAACAGGGATTCTCGGACCAGAATTACGACTGTTAAAAGAATCCATTATTTCCTACAAGAAAAACCTGTAATTATTTCTTTTTGTAACAGAATAAACTGCAAAAAAAATATATGTAGTATTGATCTACATATACTTTTATATAATTTTATATAATTCATACTTGTCGATTTTTGTCCACTGGGAAACAATGAGTTTATCGTCGCGTTTTTGTAAAATTTCTTTAACCAAATCAAGCACTACCTTCATCTAAATAATTATATATTATACAATTAATCTCATTAAATGGTGAAATCTTTCAGATTATACAATTATTACTTGCCTTAAAACCAATGCGATCATCATTAAACACCGGATTCTCAGCGGTGAGTAGATTCTCAACTATTCTCTGATCAACACCGACATCTTCCTCCTCCTCCACATTATCGATGTCATGGAGCGACATGTTATTCACACGGGATAAGAAACCAGCATCCACGTTTTCCGTATCCATTATACCGCTTTCCTTCACGTCTTCCTGATCCAGCATCGAATGGATTAACGCTGGATGGCAACATGCCTGTCGTAGTCGTAGAAGAAGTATCAAAATCTCATGTGTCTTGACATCGACGTGCGAGGCCAGCAATTTGCTCTGTGCTTTCGTGAACTGATTGTTCTTGAGAAAGGCGGTGGTACAGCAGTGAAAAGTAAGCAGTAATTGTCAGAGATGAAGTAAGAGTAAGAAATGGAAATGAATCATTTCTTTACTCCTACTCTTACTTCTTACGCCAGGCTTACCTCATCTATTGTAGACGATCCTTTTCTCACTCCTATTTCAGCTCTCAAGCTTACTCTCGGCGAATCAAGACGCCATCGTGGACAGTGTTATATTTAAAAAATTATGCCTGTATCTTAGCTTCGTTACACCAAAAGCTAAAGATTATGGTTCTCTCTTACTCCTAACGCCAAGCTTACTCCACACATTGTAGATGACACATAAAAAATCCAAGTTGACTGGTTACACATTTTTCGGAACTAAAACTTGAACACAGTTCTTGGATTGTGGACACAAGACTTTACACACATAAAGCAATATTTTTTGCTTAAACAAATATCGTACCATATCCTCCACATTATCGATGTCATGGAGCGACATGTTATTCACACGGGATAAGAAACCAGCATCCACGTTTTCCGTATTCATTATACCGCTTTCCTTCACGTCTTCCTGATCCAGCATCGAATGGATTAACGCTGGATGGCAACATGCCTGTCGTAGTCGTAGAAGAAGTACCAAAATCTCATGTGTCTTGACATCGGCATGCGAGGCCAGTAATTTGCTCTGTGCTTTCGTGAACTGATTGTTCTTGAGAGAGGCGGCGGTACAGCAGTGACACATTATTGACATATTAATTATACCATTATAAGAAGTCTGCTTCTGCAAGCCCCTTTACAAAAACCGACAACGTTACGTCGCGAATTGCATAATGAAAAGAAAAAAAAGTTATATATGTCGGTATACCTGTAGTGCGCACCAATACGATATAATTTTGCCTTCTATATAAAAGAGCAAGACGGACGATATATCACACGCTACTGGTGGTATAATTTTAGTAAATCACTCGAGACGGCGGTACAGCAGTGACATGCATTTCACGTGACAGTTTGACAACACGAGTGAAGCAAGTCACAGGGAATTGTCATTGACAACCAACAACCAATTAACATCGCGGAAAAGCGACAACAATATCAATAACATGCCTTTTTTAGATAGGGAAACACGCCGCAACTTTCTAAATCAACAAGTAAAGAACGTATGTAATATTTAACTGAAATAAATATTGGCTGTGTTCCGATATTCACTGCTAGTACTGCAAATCTATAGTTTACGTCACGTATACTATACATTTTCAGTACTGGCAGTGAATATCGAAACACAGCCATTATCAAAATGTGAATATTTTACATTGATATTTTTACAGATGCCATTTGGGATCGAAAAGCAACATTGGCGCTTATAAGCCTCTATGAGGCAAATATGGCAATGATGGATCATCCGAAAAAGAAAGGAAAAATATGGGAGGCAACAAGAAGTGGATTGTTGGAGTTTGGGATAAAGGTATTTTTTCGATAAGAAGTTTTTCGTTAAAGAGAATATATAGTATACATTTATGTGAAATACTTGCAAATTTTGGGCCAAAAAATTGAAGCATTGTAGGATGTTATTACTTATGCACTTATCATTCTGAATTGAACATTTGGAGGGTTCAAGGCTAATAGTTTTTAAAATCTTAAGTACATTTTTTAATAAAAAGATTTCAAGTTAGTTCCGAACATACATACGAATAAAATATACTATATAATACTATAGAAATACAGATATAGATATATGTATAAATTAGCAGTTGCACTACTTTCTCTATTTTTCTATTTAAATGTAAAGTTTGTCTTAACATTGCGATTACATTTTAGATGACAAATGATCAAGTACGATGGAAAATTAATGCCTTAGTGAAAAGATATAAAGAAGTGGTAGACAATAATTCACAATCGGGAAGGGCTCGCATGGATTTTGAGTATTATGAACAAATGGATGAAATTCTCGGACCGACAACGACAGCGTGTCATTGCTGGACAAACTATATCATCGAAATTAACATTGCCAATATCCAATTGTAGTACTTCGACTTCTCTGGAAAATCAATCTTCGTCTGAGTTTTCTTCAGTTTCGACCAATCCATCGAAAACCTTACCGAAGAGTGATAGCGCAGATTCACATGTTCTTGGCGTGAAAAATCGTAAGCGTCTGTGTCATGGAACAGGTTCCAAAATTGCATCAACCAAGATTGAACTCGAAAAACAGTGGCTGCATTTTTCACAAAAAAAAAAGAAGAGCGCGATCGTACCAAAGATGAAAGATATGCAAATCTTGTTGAGACTAAGAAACAAACTTTAAAGTTAAAAAAAAGGCAGCTTAATTTGAAAGAGGTTGAACTGGAACAGCGAAAATATATTGCAATGAAGAAGACAAAAGAGAAGAAAACCCGCCATACAGAACTTATGGAAATCGAAAGACTAAAATATAAATTACTGCAAAAACTTGTGGAAGATAAAAAGTGTTGGGCACCGTCACCCGACGCCGCCGCCACTGCCAGCGACAGCGACATACAGAGAGAGGGGGAGCGTCCAATCAGTTAGTTCTTACCGGTCTTGCACAGAGCTCACATCGGTGTATCCGAATAAAGACCGCTTACGTGAACATTACGAGACTCGCAATCTGTCATCGTCCTAGGCCTTACGTCCTTTCCTTCCTCGTTCGAGACACCATCCCGAACGTCCACATCGGGACTCAACAACTGGCGCAGTCGCAAGGACAAACATATTCTAACCTATGGTAACGAAGGAAGTCACGATAACATGGCCGACACAACGAAGCAGATAGAAGCTCTTACAGCTGCCGTCAATTCTCTCCTTCAACTGCAACTCAACCAGCAGGGAGGTAGCCAGGAGAACACAACTCAAGCTCCCACGTCGTCGCATACAAGTACATACAACCACCTAAGCGCTCGAGTGGAGAAATACAGCTACGGTTCGGGCGACGAAACCAAGCCATTCTCGAAATGGCTGCTACGCCACGAATACACGGTGGTCACAGAAGCAGCGTGCTTGCCGGCTCAGATGCAGACACGTCTTGTGTTGGACAAGCTTGGACAACTGGAATTTGACAGGCGCATGGACCACATCGCACCGGTGGAACCATCTCAAATGTCTCAACCAGAACTCCTATCGACGCTCAAGGAACTCTTTCGCGACAAAGTTCCGCTTACTCGTAGGCGCATCGAGATATTAAATTATCGATACGATAAGGCTACACCAATCACGGAACATCTCGACCGTATCAATCGTCATGCAGCCGACTTCGATCGATCTAAATTAACAGACGATAACCTTTGAACACTCTTGTTGTTACAGTCTTTCTGTTATTCTAGCGACAACGACGAGTTAACGAAGATCGCTCTCCGCGTCGTCGAAAAAAACCAAGACGCATCACTCAAAGACGTCGTGGCAGAACTCGAAGCCCATATGAGTGTCGCGTCAGGTCTAAAAATTCTCGAAGACCCTACGAAGCAACCGAACGTCGCCGTCTTAGCGGTCACGCAGTCGACACGGAAAAGCAATTCAGCGAAACCAAAGTCACAACCGCAAGTGACTACTGACAAGGTATGCAACGGCTGCGGCGGCGCTCACCCGCGACATAAGTGCCCTTTCCGAGATGCGGAGTGTCATAAATGCTCGCGCAAGGGTCACATCGCGAAGGTATGCCGCGCTAGTCCAAAACAAGCTAACGTTGTCGCCGAAATAAATAATGTCA
>NW_011964991.1:0-5409 GCF_000949405.1 Vollenhovia emeryi
AGCGTGGAACGCGCGTAACATAAAGCATAAGCGGAGTCGCGGTTAGCGCGGAACTCAACTAAACAATGCGCGGTGCGTAACTAAACGGAATAATACATGGCGTGGAACTAAATTTGCATGATGCACGGCGCCGATGTTAAACTGAAATAATACGCGGCGCAGAAATAATTAACTGGAATACTACACGGCGTGGAGCTTAGCTCACCCGAAATAATACACGGCGTGGAATTAACTAACGGAAATACTACCCGGCGCGGAACTTAACTAAACCGAAATAATATACGGCGCGGAACTAACTTAAACGGAAATACTACCCGGCGCGGAACTTAACTTTAAACGGGAATACTACCCGGCGCGGAACTTAATCTAAACGGAAATACTACCTGGTGCGGAACTTAATCTAAACGGAAATACTACCCGGCGCGGAACTTAACTACGGGGGTAGGAGGTAGGCAGGCTCAGGTACACGCCGGAGGGCACCCCGTATGCGTGCGTTACCCTGCCCGCACCGGTCACGGGAGCACCCGATACCCGGGGAAGGCAGAGCCGGAGTTTTGTTTGGAGTTCCTGCAGCGGAGGGGCGCCTCGGGGGCTGCAGAGCTCCCTAGTTCGCTTGGTCACAGGAGCGCCTGTTGGCCAGGAGAACCGCGGCGGTACTGGGAGGCACCACCGCTGGTTGCTTCGTCAGGAGCGCCTGGCGAAGACTCGCTCCCGGTCGCTGCTCTCAGGGGCTTTTATACCCCCGAGGGCGGGCGCGCGGCGAGGCGCCGGCAGGGGGGCGGCGAAAGGAGGGGAGTCCTCTCCGGCGCCCGATCCCCGTCGGCCCCGTCGGCACCACGCGCCGCCCTCGTGGGCCAGGTAACGCTGCGCGCTCGAGGCTTCGCTCGGCACCGCGGGCGCGCCGCGCTTCTCCCCTCGTCTGGTCGTGCTTCGCGAGCCTGTTCGGGCCCCGGAGTGGATATTCCCGTCACATGGTACAACACGAGCTAGCGGAACGAGGGATCGAAACCAGAGGACACCTAGCCATATTACGCCAAAAAATGGTGGCCTACGTCCGATCCCACCCGGACGAATTCAGCGACAAACCCGAGGACGCCGCGGACTACCAAGAGGGGAGCGATCTAAGAAACGACATGGAACAAATGGAGGAGGAGCTGCTCCGGCTCGGGGCTTCCCAGCACTCCACCCCGGTACGACCATGCCCAAGCCCCGACAGCACCAAAGTACTCGACCAGATGCGAAAGTGGGGCTGCCACTTTGACGGAAAGGACCTGTACCCTTTCCTGGAACGTATCGAAGAACTCCAACGAGCCTACGCGTTATCCGACGCACAAATATTGAGAGGCTTCCCGGAGCTATTACGGGGCGATGCACAATTATGGTATCGGAACTTCCAGACCGGTTACCATACGCTGGAGGAACTGAAGAATGGCCTACGAGACTTCTACTTGTCCCCGAGCGAGCTCCGCCACCTCGACCAGCAAATAAGCGACCGCAAGCAGGGGGCCAACGAACGAATCCGCCCCTTCATTACGGCCGTAATGACACTGATGCGCCGCCGAGGGGGATATTCCCCCGACCAACAGCTCGACATTATATACTATAACATGCGGGCAGAACTCCGTTTATATATATCCAGAACGTCAGTACCCGACGTAACCGCGTTACTCCAGAGGGCCGAGGAATTCGAGGAGACGAGGAGACAAGTAGCGCTGGAGACAGGCGCGAACAAAGCCGAGGGCCGGAAAGCCACACCGCCACAGCGAACGAACGTCGCAGCCACGTACGACCGCCGGAACTGCTGCTGGAGATGCAAACAACCAGGGCACGACCGCTTCAAGTGTAAAAACCCAGCTAGACGATTTTGCTCGTATTGTGGGGTAGACGGGAAGTTCTCGAGGGACTGCCCCTGCCCGAAACCGGGAAACGCGGTGGGGGCCGGCGATACCGACCAACTCGACCGGCCCTCCGAAAATGCCACCCAGTGAACGATGGCCGACCCTACATCACCGTGGAAATAGGGCAAAACCGGCTCACCGCCCTCGTCGACCCTGGCTCAGTAAGATCATATATCGGGGAAACCACGGCAAAAATCTGCCGACAGAACGGATGGCGGCAAGCAACCGACAAAAGAATTGCTGTCCTGGCCGACGGGACCGAAACCACCCTGAGAAACAGCCAAACCGGAATAATACGAGCTATGGGGAAACCGATTGAACAAAAGCTCCTCGTAATGAAAGGCCTCAACCACGACGTGTTGCTCGGCATGGACGCACTAAGGAAAATCGGACTAGAAATATTATTGAACGGCCGTACCATTACCAGTAAGAACGCAGCAACCCCCGTAGACTCGATAGAAAGCCCGGACGGGTTATCCCACCTGACCGAAAAGGAAAGGGCACGCCTGAAGACTTTCCTCAACGGCGAGATGGAAAAATTCAAAGATATCCGAGGAAACACGCCCCTTATTCAGCACGAAATCCGGCTCGAGGATGCGGCGCCGGTAAAACAGCGGTACCGGCCACGGAACCCAGCAATGCAACAAATTATCGAAACCGAAATAGACCAGATGCTGAAGGAAGGGGTAATAACACCGTCCAACAGCCCATGGAGCTCCCCGATCGTCGTCGTCAAAAAAAAGGACGGAAAACCGCGACTATGCATCGACTATCGCCGCCTCAATAAAGTAACCCGGAAAGATGCATACCCACTGCCACAAATTAATGCGACCCTAGACAAATTACGCGGAGCCAAGTATCTATCCACGATAGACCTTAAAAATGGCTACTGGCAAGTGCCGCTCACACCAAACAGCAGACCACTCACCGCCTTCACGGTCGCTGGCAGGGGCCTCTTCGAATTCAACGTCATGCCGTTCGGGCTGCACTCCGCTCCCGCCACATTTCAGCGGCTGTTGGACCGTGTAATTACGCCCGAACTACTCCCGAGCGCTTTCGCCTACCTAGACGACATTGTGGTGGTCTCGAGGACGTTCGAAGAGCACATCCGGCTCTTGAGGGAAGTATTCCGGCGTCTCCGGGAAGCAAAGCTGATACCGAACCCAGATAAATGCCAGTTCGCGCGGTCGCGATTAAAATATCTCGGTCACCTGGTCGACGAACACGGACTACATGCCGACCCCGACAGGGTGGCCGCCGTAGCAAATCTCACGCCACCCAGAAACACCAAGGAAGTCCAGCGGTTCATGGGCCTCATATCCTGGTACCGGAGGTTCTTGCGGGACGTGTCGGGCGTGGCGGCCCCACTACATCGCCTGCTGCGGAAGAAAGCGAGATGGGAGTGGACCGAGGCCCACCAGACCGCATTTGACGAGATAAAACACCGCCTGACAAACGCCCCCATCCTGGCTTGCCCAGACTGGGGCCAGACGTTCGTACTACAAACAGACGCCAGCCAGGAAGGGCTCGGGGCGGCCCTCACACAACGAATCCACGGAGCGGAACGGGTAATCGGCTATGCTAGCAGAACCCTGAACGGCGCCGAAAAAAACTACTCAGCGACGGAACTAGAGTGCCTGGCAATTAAATGGGGGATATGGAAGTTTCGAGACTACCTTGAAGGCTACCACTTCATCGTCCTGACCGACCACCACTCACTAAAGTGGCTAAACTCAATTGAGAGCCCGTCGGGGCGATTGGCACGTTGGGCCCTGGAGCTGGGCCAGTACGATTTCGAAATCCAATATCGCAGGGGATCCGACAACCTCCTAGCCGACACTCTATCGCGGCACCCACACGAGATATGCGCGGCGACAGAAGAAGCCAAAGACTGGTATCTCCGAAAATACGAGGAAGTGGAGAGGGCCCCCGAAACGCAACCGGACTACCGTATCGAGAGCGGTCGATTGTACCGCCACGTGCTGCACACTCTGGATTTTAACGATACCCCGGCAGCACGACAATGGAAAGAGTGTATCAGAGCCGAAGAGAAAGCCCAGGTGCTCCAGGAGATGCACGATAGTCCCACCGCCGGGCACCTGGGAGTCGCTAAAACATTGGTACGCCTCACCAGCAGGTTCTATTGGCCAGGGATGCTGCGAGAGGCCACCCAGTACGTGCGTAAGTGCTTGAATTGCCAGACGCACAAGACGCCACAACAAACGCCGCCCGGGAAGCTCCACGCCCTCAGCGCCGCACACCCGTGGGACGTCATCGCCGCCGACCTGGTGGGGCCACTACCCCGCTCCGAAAAACTAAACACCTGGCTCCTGGTCATACAGGATAAGCTCACTAAGTGGGTGGAACTCCGACCGCTACGAAAAGCCACAGGAAAAGCCGTCGCCGACGCACTACGCGAAGCAGCAATGCGACACGGATGTCCCCGAATGGTCATCACCGACAACGGGCGACAATTTATATCCGGGGAATTCCAAGAAGCGCTAAAAGCGGCCGGAATCGAGCACCGGCTAACGCCGCCTTATACACCGCAGTGCAACCCCGTGGAACGGGCGAACAAAGTAATCAAAACGATGATAGCACAGACAATAGAGAAGTCACAAAAAAAATGGGACCGTTACCACGAACTGGCGTTCGCCTACAACACCGCACAGAGCGAATCCACGGGGTACACGCCCGCATATCTAAACTTCGGCCGCGAACTACGGCCACCCGGTACCCGCGGGCACGGAATACCAGCCACCGGGCAGAGCCCCGACCGATCGCAGATCCCGCAATTGCATGCCGCACTCCAACTGGCTCAGACAAAGATAGCGCAAAGCTTCCAGCGGCAACAAAAGTATTACGATCTCCGGCGGAGAGACTGGAAACCAAAACTGGGCGAACAAGTTTTAAAACGCACCCACGAACTTTCAGATAAGGCCGCGGCATTTAACGCCAAACTCGCGCCAAAGTTCGAGGGGCCATACGTAGTATATCGTGTCCGCTCACCCGTTGTATTTGACTTACGAGACGAGAGAAAAAAGAGCAACACACTACGCATTCACGTTCGCGACCTGAAACCGTACCATTCATAGGGGGGGAATAGAGGCGACCCCAGGTCACCCCCGCCCCCGGTAAACACCGCCGGAAATCCGCACGGAATGCGTTTAGTCCGTACTAAAGTGCGCGCCGGGCAACATCATGGAGCCCACGGATCGAAGGCCAACGAAACCGAGGATGACGACGCCACCAGCCCGGCCACCCAGGGCGGGCATCACACCCCCCCAGCCACCAATCGCACGACGACGAGACGTCGCCGACCTGCGCCAACGGGTGCTGACCCGGAACCACCGACGCAGCACCGTGGAAGTAATGCGGCAAGGGATGGCGGGCCGCCGAAAACCACCCGAGGAGATCACAGCCATCGCCCTGAGCGAGGACGACGACGAGGACGAGCCAACCGACGCGCCCAGCAGCGGGCCCAGAGCGACCCCGGCACCCTCCATCGCCG
>NW_011964992.1:0-5410 GCF_000949405.1 Vollenhovia emeryi
TTATAATGCCTTTTTCTGCCAGATAATCCTCGAATTCGTGATTGACATACTCCAATCCTCGATCGCTTCTGATTACCTTGATGGACCGCTCCCACTGTTTCTCAACGTAGTTCTCTAACTGCTTGAACCTCTCGAACGCTTCATTCTTATGTCGTAGCAAGTAGATTTTTCTGAATCCTGTTGCTTCATCCTTAAACAGAACAAACCAGCGCTTACCTCCATATGACCGAGTGCGCATCGGTCCACAAACATCAGTATGGATATACTCGCCTGGCTTCCATTTCTTCTTTTCGGTGATAGATCGGAAACTTCTTCGATGTGCCTTGCCCTTTTCGCATCCTTCGCACTGAAGGACGACATTATTTGGAATCTTCAGTGCTGGTAACATTTCTTTCTCGATCATTTCCCGCATAGCCTTCAGACTTATGTGGCCGAGTCGCTCATGCCAGGTTTGCACGCTGACGTTGTCCAGTGCGTTGATCTCTCCTGTTTTCGCCTGCTGCTTCTGTTTTGGCTCTACAACTCTCATCTTGAGTCCCCAGAGATTTTGTCGGATTCTCTTACCTTCTGCTCTAACTCGACCGTCACTTTTATTTATTAGCTTAATACCATTGACAGTCAATTTTGCTTCATAACCGTTTTCAACCGCTTGACCCACGCTAAAGATGTTCTTAGTGCCATTTCGATGATAGAACACGTTCTTTAGTGTACCTGGGTGCCACTGATCTTTAACCATGAACTCAACCTCGATGTCTCCACGGCCCTCAATGATCATCAGTTGATTGTCGGCTAGGTAGAATGTTTCCTGTTCTTCTCTGTAAGTCGCAAACCAGTCTCGTCTTCCAGTGATGTGGGCTGATGCTGCACTATCTGCAATCCATTCTTCTGTCTCCGTGGACTTTACTATTGAGAACACTGACTTGTCATCTTTCTCTTTTCGCTCATTCTTCTTTGACGCTCGCTTCGGTTTCTCACACTTTGTTGCGAAGTGTCCCATTTGACCACAATTAAAGCACTTTACGTGGCTGTACAGGTCAGTTTTCTTAGATGGCGTCGACTTTTCTTTTGGCCGATCCTTTCGACCCTTTCCTACATGGAGAGCATACATAGGTGCATTTTCTGCAGGTTGACTTACGTCGCCAAGATCTTCAGCTGCTTCTTCATGCTCTAGCATCGAGCACAGGTCATCAATGTTCTGCTGCTCCTCAGGTTTGTTCCTCCAAATCGTGGCCACTCCGCGATATTTGTTTGGAAGTCCTTGCAAGAGCTATGCCATTATTTGACTGTCAGGTAGCTTGTCGCCTAAATCCTGACAACGCTGTCCCAATGCCTTGACTGCTGCAATATGTCGACACATCGCCATACCACTTTCATAACGGTAGTTGTGAAACGCTTCAGATGCCGCTAATTTGCTCGACGGATCTCTTCTTTCGTGGACTCTCATTAGATCCATCCACATGGCTCTTGCGGTCGTTCGCCCATCGATAAACTCGAACTGATCCTCTTCGATCGATGCAGCAATGACAAGCTCAGCAGTATTGTTGCCCTTTCTCCATGTATCGACTCTTCTCTTGTGTGCATCATCGGTCTCTCCGTCGGCTTTGACGGGCATCACATTCTCACCGTTGACATAACCAAGAACATCATGCTGAATTAAGTGACGCTCGACAATGAAACGCCATTGTCTATAGTTACCTCGTCGTAGCCTAGCACTCGTAGGAAATTCGATCTTGAGTCCGGCCATTCTAACCTTCAAATTGTCGGCCAACAGAAAAGACTTTCTCTTCGAATTTTCTGTATTTATTAGGTAATTTCCAAGTTACACAGTTATGTCGGCGCAGTGGAACGTGTTCTGGGCCCATAACCAGTTGGTTTTATTCAAATAATACAGCAGAGTACAAAGAAAAGGAAAAGATCTTGTGTTTTGGATCTATCCTGACACGCGCACATGAGCAAGAGTGGCTCGCGCTTCTATACTTAAGTTAGGTTTACAATCGATATGAATCAAAACGAAAAACGAGATGGCGCTCTTACTAGATAGCTTAACCGCGAAAAGCAAAACATAACTAAAGAGTCAATAGGAAGGGCAAACTCCTTTCTCAACAAAATCTTTAGTGTGATTTTTTAAGAAATATAACATTTTTAAATCAAAAACTAATACTAAAGCAACTAGTTTGTATAAATATCCGTTGTTATATTTGGCGCAATTTGTAGATATCATTACTTTGTAGAGAAGATATTTTTGTAGAGAATATACTTTTGCAAAAATGAGTAACAAAATATTTTCGGTGGAATTGGAGCTTATACTTGGTGCTTTTTTTACCTTTTTTTTAAAAAGGTAAGTTTTTATTATAAAGAAAACAAGAAATACAGTAAAAAATACATTACAAAAAAGACACAGAGAACCTGAATGCGATTTATGATAGTTTGTTAAAAAATATTTGACTCTCTTAAAAAATTTTAAACCTCTTTATAATTTTATGTATTGACATTGACACAATTTTAAAGTTTATAACTGCATTTATTTATAGTATTTATTACCAACCTTTTATATAATACATCTGATAAAATGTTATTTGTTATTTATTTTTTAATTTAATTTCGTTAACTATGTATAATGTGTCGAGA
Organism: Vollenhovia emeryi; assembly: GCF_000949405.1. Taxonomy (NCBI): domain Eukaryota; kingdom Metazoa; phylum Arthropoda; class Insecta; order Hymenoptera; family Formicidae; genus Vollenhovia; species Vollenhovia emeryi. The sequence continues at coordinate 2,629 of NW_011964992.1, forward strand.
TGTCTCCTACAGAATATTCTTAACTCAGTTCAGAGCCATTCACTGCACAATAAACGTGTAACTTCTGCATACACTCGTAAGACTCACTCTTTATCATATTGTATATAACTATTGTTTAGCCATTTATTGTCTACGTTTATTATTTGTATACCGCAGTGAACGCCGATTGTATCGCTTGAAAAGGACCACAAACCGTATGGTCAAAATGTAGTTTATATGAAATGAAGCACCTGCCACTTAGGTCGTACAAAAATTCATTAATTAATTATTTACTGGCGACAATAAAATTTTGTTTATTATTTTTTGTTTTTATTTAAAAAATATATTATTTATTACTTATTTTTATATTATTGATTCATTTTATACATTTCATACAGTTTTAGAATGATTATTTATGTGCTTTATCAATTAAACAATAAATGTCAATTAAATGATTTTGATTTTACACACTGAAAATACACAAATCGTACATTATTTTAAGTACAAGTTTGAAATTATTCCGTTGAAAAATGTAGAAGTTATAAGCAAATGACCGAAAAATGAGGCGTTCGCCTCACTGTGCGGCGCGACGTCTCGTCGAATAGCTGCACGCGACTAAGCCGTATTATTATACAGGGTGTCTGATGCAAAAGTAGCCACCTTGAAAATAGTGGTAGATTGGGTTAAACTAAGGAGAAATATCATGTACCGCGGTAGGGGAGCGCGGCGGGGAGCGCGGCGCGGGCGGCGAGCGCGGCAGCGAGCGCGAGCGACGGGCAACCCGAAACATAAACATAGTATCTCGCGCGTCGCTCCACCTCCCGCTCATCGATCGATTTTCTTAAATGCCTTCCGAGTCCGGCCTACCGTCTCCTGCATCCTCATTCGCTCAAACGTGTAAATTTATTACTCGATAACTATTGTTACTTTGTACCGCGGTACATGATATTTCTCCTTAGTTTAATCCAATCTACCACTATTTTCAAGGTGGCTACTTTTGCATCAGACACCCTGTATATATCCAATATGTATAATTGCACACATAAAACTCATAAATATCAATAATACATATTAGGATATATAATGCGAGTTAGTCGCGTGCCGCTATTCTTGACACGGGCTGCGAAAAGCTCATGGAAAAGCTAGCGCGCCACCGTGTATGGCTCACCTACAGAAGAGAGTGTGTGCGTGGCCCTGATCAATGTGTGCGGGTCACACGCATTGGGACAGCATTAACCAGAGGCTACCCTCGTATAATGCCGTCTCTTTCGCTTACACGGCTCGCAACGAGGATGGCAGATCGTAGCGACTCCCACCACGGATCCCCACTACGATCGCTATACCGGTCACCCCGCTAGTCCCCGTCTCCCCGACGCGGTCCAATCGCGAGCGGCTGCCCTTACTTTCCCTACCCTCACCTACAGGCGAGAGTGTGTGCGAGAGCCAACGTTGTGTGCGAGTCTCACGGACACGGACGGCATTTCCGCCGGTGCGTGTACAAATCTGTCGGTCCCTTCGTAGACAGACGTAACCTATAGCTTGATCACCATAGTTTTCTCGTGATGACCTAATAAACTTAAATCTTTTAGTTTGAGGTTTTTTTTAAGATAAGGAGCTGATAAAAGGCAAACTAAGGAACTATATAAACTTGAAAGCTACTTACAGTACAGCCGTAGCGTTACGAATTTTAGCAGCATTGAAATTATCATTACATTTCATAAATTCACACACCATGAACATATCAATTTTTGGTAAATTTCCAGAATCTGCTTTTACGAATCCAGGTTCAAGTCGACTTGACATTTTTCAAGATTATGAGAGACTAAACAATGCCTTAGAAAATATATGTTGTATGTAAACGTGAAACGCGCGGGTCGGTAACAACACTATGACGTCAGACCAATGGCGTTTTCACATCACGTGACAAAGTTCAAATTAACCTGCTGTTTAAAGTATTATTATTTCTGTAACGAGGCGTCTTTTCCCGGCGGCGGTTCGGTATAATAATTTACTAATTATTTATGATTGACTTTAAAATAGTCCGTAGTGAAAAGCACGCGTGTTGTTTTTCCGGATTGACGTGTTGTGTATCGTCATGACAATCCTCTGTTCCTCTTATTCCGCCGAATATGCTCAGCTTCCAGGGCCGTCGCGGTCTACCGCAGTGGATGTGGGAGCATCCACCGCCGGGTGTCTTCGCTCGGAGCACCGAGCTAAGACTGAACTGATTCCGCCAGCTCCGGAGGGCTTTTATACCCTCCAGAGTGTAGGCGCGCGGGGTAGAGACGGCAGGGGAAGCGCTGTTGTGCTCGCGGTTTCCATGGCAACCGCGCCAATATCGTTCTCTCACTCGTACCCGGTAGTGCGTTCTCTCTCGCGCTTGCGCCCTCCCTGTCGCCTCCGTCACATTTCATATACAGGGTGATTCAGAACAACCACTTGTCCTTAAAATGTCGTATTCTAAACTTAATTCTGAAATGATTTTTCCTCTTGCAAAATTTTCTCCGAAGCTTAATTTTGGAATTATAAAGAGGAAAAGATATCGAATGACGGGCCAGATACTAGAGGCAGGCAGGAGCGGCGCGGCTCACCGTCGTCGCGGGCGCTTACGGCAAGAGCGCCCGCGACGACGCTGCCATCAGCTGATCGCGACGCGCTAGTACACACACACACACACACACACACACACACACACACATTCTCTCTCTTTTTCACTCGCGCTCTTACCTTGCAGAGATGATGTAGAGATGATTCGATGACTTCGTGTTGCTCTAGTTTCTTGACGCACACAACACACAACACA
>NW_011964993.1:0-5413 GCF_000949405.1 Vollenhovia emeryi
TGGCACGATACCTGAGGGGCGCCAGCGGGGGAGCCGCTGCGACAGCCCCGTCGAGGGAACGCCGCGGGAAAAATTTGGCGATACCGCGGGCACCTGCGCCCGAGCGTGAAAATCTCGCTGCCGGCGTTGTCGCGTGCCGTCGCGCGATTGGCCGCGGGGCACGCGCCTCGCGCGAGCCGCCGCGCGGGCGAAAGGGGGGGCCCCTAACGATCGATCCGCGATCGCGGAAAATTCGGAGCAGCCTGTTGCGAGTATTGTAAGAGGAAGGACCCCGGTCTACCGCTGCCGCCGTTTTCCCGCCACGAAGGGCGAGTTCCCGTGTGAGCCCAGGACGAGCCGTTGCCGCCTGCCGATCCCGGGAGAGCCGAGGGTGCCGGTGAGATCCGCCTCCGTCTGTTTCGCCCCGTGCGATAGCGTCCGGGCCCGGGTTGTTCTGTCGCCGCCGGGAAAATTTCGCGTTTGGTGTCGCCCGGGCTACGGCCCGTTGGCTTTAGAGTTTTGTTGGTGTCCCGGTAGCGGCGACAAGCAACCACGGTTCCCCGGAGCCTGCAGGGCACAGGTCTCGTGTGTGAGTGATCGAGTGTGTGTTTGCGTCGAGTCTCGCGACCGCGTGCATTTCCTTTTTCTTAGCCGATCTGGAGATTCGCGGCGCGAGGGTTGCGTTGCGCGAGATCACGCGGGGTGTCGCGTGCATGCGTGGCGTGAAGGAGTCGCGACGACCGAGAGAGTGTGAACGAGTGGGTGCGTGTTTGCGATACCCCGGGCCGCTTCCGCCGCTGTTGGTGGCGGGTTCGCGAGGACGGTGCGTCCGGAGCGGGATCCCCTGCCGACCAGCGCGGCCGGCGCGGCTGGGAGCGAGCGAAAGACTCGCCGTAATTAGCCGTCGGGGACTGCCCGACGGAACCTTGCACGTCGTTGTAAGACGGGCCGATCCGTCGGCCCGAGTACCCAGTCTCGCGGGCCCAGCGCCCCGGCCGAGGGTCGTTCGTGAATATCTGCGTAATTCGTGTAATAGTAATTCGTGAAGATTTGCGTGTGCGACGGCACTCGTACCGTTCGCGAGAGAAATTCCTGTCGAGTGCGTCCGTGTCGTCCGCATAGGGTTCATCGCGAATGTAATTTCTGCCGTTGAGTTCGCGCCGGATTGTTCCGTGTCGCAGAGAGTATCGCGGCGTGTTGTTTCCCCCGATCTCGGGGCTTGAATTATTGTCGCCAGCGACGCCGCCCGTTATAGCGGCCACTCAATCGGCGTGTTAACGCCGCATTACATTAAACCCTATTTTATTTATATTATTTTTCTGCGTTTCTTTTCGTGTACGTCTCCCTTCGTGTGTCTCGTCCGTCGTGTGAGTCCCTTAAGTCCCGTAGCCTCTGGAATCTTGGCGGCAACCACCGCCCCGCCCCTCTACCGTTAGGCGAGCTAGCCTGCCCGTGACGAGGGCCGCTCCATCTCGTTCGTGCGATTTCGCGAGTTTCGCGACGTGACGCGTGAAAGACCGCGTCTGGCGCCCAACCTTCGTTTTCGCGTGGAGTTTTCGGTCCGCGGCACGGTACGCGCGGAGCTCCCGAGATCCTGCTCCTTTCCAGCGCGTTATCATTTCCCTTTTGAGTTTTTGACGGCGACTCGATCCGTCCGTATCCCGCGCTTCTCGCGCCCGGCGACCACACTCCCCGTCGCCGGCGCGCCTTCGCCTAAGATCCGCGCGCGATAGCGAGAGCGGAACGGCAACACCCGTCCGTCCGCGTATAACGGGAGGGCGGAAGAGCTTTAACGAAGAAAGAAAAGTTCGTCGCAATGTCAATCAACTTTTTTATAATTTGATTAATATTGATTAGTTCTACTGATTTTTGGAAAAATAAATTTTCGCAACATACACAAATAATATTTGGTCCTTCTTTTCTTTTTTTCAAAAAGTTAAATATCAATAGTTTTTGGTAATATTCATTATCTTTTATTCCATGATTAATTTTGTTAAAAACACACTTAGTATAATTTTCTCTATATTTATAATAAAATTCATCTAGCTTGGAAAATTTTTTAATTTCATTTTTGTTAATTTTGACATTATCATATACCATTGTTCTTGTCGGTTTTTTCTGATTCGTTTTTTATTCTTTTCAGTTTCAATTTCATTGTACGATTGATTTTTTCGGAGATCTCTCATTCTTTTTTTATTTTTTACATTTTGTGTAATACAATATGAAAAATCATTAAACATTTTCTTATTTCTTATTAAATTCATATTATTTTCTCTTATTTTATATGATTGATTATTTCGAATTTCTCTAATTCTTTTAATATTTTTTTCATATTCTCGCATTTTATACGACAAATCTTTTCGCATTTCTCTCATTCTAATTCTATTTCTATTTTGGTTTAAAGAATGTTTTCGTTTTAGGCTTAACTTTCGTATTTGTAGCATTCTATTTCTAGCTTCATTATTTTTCTGTATGACGCTTTTTCGTTTCAATTTTGGCATTTTCTTGCCTAATAAAATCAAATATTAATATTGGTTTTTATTAATATTAATTTTAACGAGAAATCTATTTTTTCGGTTTTTTCAACTGCGTTTCCAAAAAATTACTTCTCCTCGGAAAGTATTCACTAAAAGTATAATAAATTAAATTTAAAAGTTTATATTTTTCATTTTGTGACGGGGGTGGCCGGGAGGGTGCGGCCGGAAGTGACCGCATTCCTCGCATTCCGGTGTGACGTGGAGGGTGCGGCCGGAAGTGGCCGCATTCCTCGCATTCCGCGCATACCGGGGTCGCGATCACCATGACAACACGGAGGTGGCAACGCCGCGCCTACCCCCGCCACCTCCACCCGCGCGCCCAGGCTCCAGGGGTATAAAAGCCCCTCCGGAGCGAGCGCGATTGTCCAGTCTTTCCTCGGAGCACCGAGCGACGACACCCGGCAGCGGGAACCTCCGCTGCGGTATACGCCGGTATAACGGGTCTTGCCGTCCGGCGTTATACCATGCCGGGGTACACGACAGGTGGAGGCGCTGCTCCGTCGTGTGCTCCGGCCTCCCCGCAGTAGGGTACAAGAACGGGGTGCTGCCCGATGTACATCACTACTGATCCCCTACCGGTCTCTTTTCCGTCCGCAGTAGCGTACACAGTAACGGGGTGCTGCCCGGTGTACATATGCTACTGAGAAAACACGCATAACGAGGCGCTGCTCGGGCGTGTCCCTGATCTGAACCTATCCTTTTTCCTGACCCCCGACCGGTATAGAACACAGGGGGGAATATTTGGGTGGGAACCAGAGGAGTCCATTTAGACATCCTTCCTGTTGGTCACCAGTACCTTATCCGGTGTAGACCTTCCTGTATTATCTATAGTTAATTGTACTTATTACTTTCCGTACTCCGATCAAATTCCGTATTGTACTTATTACTTTCCGTACTCCGATCAAATACCGTATTGTATTTATTACTTTCCGTACTCCGATCAAATTCCGTATTTTCCATGTTACCATCCGTCTAATCCTTTCTTTTCCTGTATTTTCTTTATAGGGCGGACTCTTGTACCTACTAATCCTTATCTTTTCTTTGTATTTACATACAGGGCGTACTCTTGTAATTACCTCGATCCTACATATTTATTCGTTGAATAAACCTTTCCTATTATTATTACCACAAAACCTGAAAGACTTATTTCCGATCCCTTCCAAGCGATTGACTCTATTAAGCGAATTAAAATCTACCTTGCCTCCTTTCCTCCCGACGGCCCTGGAGCTGAGCATATTCGGCAACAGGAGGAACGGGGGATTTATTCTAACCGTCACACAGCACGTCAAAAATACCGACCGCGAGAACGCTAGCTCCTCCGACCGTCAATCGGAACCGCGTGTCCGATTGAAAATAATTCCTGCCGGAATCCTGTCCGGAACCGGGAGGAGCTAGACCGAGATAATAACGTTCGTTACAATTTATGCAGGGTGTCAGATTTCTTTTGGACCATTCCAAAGATTATACTACATGTCTACAAACTGAGAAGTAAACCTAGTTAACCATTTTTAAAAAATCATAATTATTATCGCGTAATTAAGAAAAACCTATCTGCCAACACTTATTGGCACAACAGGTTTTATTTAATTATGCGATAATATTTACGAATTTTGAAATATACTATATAAGTTGTCCTTTGAGTTTGACCTAATCTAATATAATTTATGGAAAGGAAAAAATCATTTCCGACACAATGTGTAATTAAAACATCAGTATTATAATATTCAATTATCAGATTTTAATTTTATAGTAAACCATGCTATTTTTTCTGGAATTCTTTTCACGGATAAATAATCGGAAGTAAAAATGATAAAAGAGAACGGATAGGACTTTCATGAGAGTCCTCTCCTACGCATTGGGAAATCATTTCGTGAAATATAATGTATTCATTGATAATTTTTTAAATTGAAATTTCCTACATTGATGTCAATGGATATACCTTCATTAAAGGATAATTTTGTAAATTAGAATATTATTACATTATTATAAGATATGTTAAAGGAAAGACCATAACATACCCAGTTATTATTAAAGAAGTGGAGCCCCCCTAAGGGGCGGCGGAACACACTGTCTTCACGCATACATTTTTCCATCTACATTTGGTGGAGGGGAGTGACTTATATGTAGGTAGAAAACGCATGTACTTCCAACATTGTACTGTTCCAGATGGGTTTGCAACTTTCCACGTGAAGCGAAGATCCACTACACACCTTTGACATAGGGTCGGTAAGGTTATTTATAACGAAGTGGAGCCCCCCGTTGGGGGGGCGGAACATACTGTCTCCACGCATACATTTTACTAGCCACGTATTAGTCACTCCCCTCCATCAAATGTAGATAGAAAAATGTATGCGTGAAGACATTGTGTTCCGCCCCCCCATCAGGGGGGCTCCACTTCGTTAAAAATAACCCTACCCACCCTACAGAGGTGTGCAGTGGATCTCGCTTCATTATTATTCATTTTCCGAAACACTTCTATACGCTGTGACAATCTCTAAGTCAATGATAAATATTCTTTGGTGGAAATACATCAAGACTTTCAAACGTAAACAAACAGGGACTCCCGCACCTCTCCGCATGCAGGGATGGGTGGGGGTGGCTCTCGGTATGCGTGGAATGTTACAAACAAATATATTATTATTTGTATCCTTTTTCAGTCTGTATCTCCGAAACTATTTGAGTCCGCCTTTTATATGAAAATAATTGAATTGTTATTTTGAATATTATATTATGCAAATGTTCATTTTAAGTTGAAATTGAAATAAAAAAATTTCAAAGATTAAATGTAATATAAAAATTTTTTAGCCAAAACCTACTTTATATAGAATTCTGTCTCTCTCTCTCTCTCTCTCTCTCTCTCTCTCTCTCTCTCTCTCTCTCTCTCTCTCTCTCTCTCT
>NW_011964994.1:0-5414 GCF_000949405.1 Vollenhovia emeryi
AAATTTTGGCGCCCAACGTGGGGCCGCCGTCGTTAGGAGACTATTTCGAAATATCGCTTCCGTTACCGCAGTTGCTTCAGTTACCGCACTTTCGCTTTAGTTACTGAATTTTTTTTCTTTCGTTATCAGGCTGCCGCTTCCGCTACCGACCTTTTACGACCGTCACCGAACTCCTACGCCCATAAAGAAATTTTTGCCTCCGTTACCGAAATTTTTGCGCCCGTTACCGAAATTTTATTTCCGTTACCGAAAATTTTTACGTCCGTTACCGAACTTTTATTTTCGTTACCGAAATTTTTACGCCAGTACCGAAATTTTATTTCCCGTACTGAACTCTTGTTTCCATTATCGAACGTCGCGCCCTTTGCCGAGGTTGCCGGACAGATAGAGAAAACAACTTTTACCGTTACCGTTTCGTCACCCCTCGAGTTGCAATCCTATTTGGAATACCTTAGGTCTTGCCAGTAGCTATAGATTAGAAATAACAAAGGGATAGCTCGTGTTCGTCTGGTGGTGGTACGTAGTGGTAGGCGGCCTGTGAAGCCCGTCTGAGGCGGAGGGACCGAGCGAGAGATTCGCTCCGGAACTTTGGTGTCACCGGGTACGTGGCGCGGCGCGAGCGGCCGCGCGAGCGCCGCTGCCGCGCGAGCGCCGCTGCCGCGCGCGAACAGCTGATCGCGCCGGGCGACCGCGCGCGAGCACGTGAACACCGCGTGCGATTCCCGAACGCGAAGGCGAGACGGGTAAACACCGGAGTTCGAAACCGGCTACATTTAGCCGAGCGTCGAGAATTTAGGAGTGCCTACACCGAATATTGCGAGAACCCCGAGGGGAAATAAGGAAGCAGGAGGCCTAGCTAAAAATTTAGCTAATCAGATCCGTCTCTTAGCCGACCTTGATACCGTTCTTTCCGTTTTCTTACTTTTTTTTTGGATTAGCCCCGCCGAGTAACTCCGCTGGAGTGTACCGTAGGTTTAAAATATACGTTTCGATACCGATCCATATCGATTCATAATCTCGCGGCCCGTCTCCCCGCACCCCGCGTTAACCATGATGGCCAATAAATCCTTGGAGTGGATATCGGCGTTGTCACTGGAGGAGGCCCGACAGGAGCTGGCGGAGCGAGGGTTGAATACCGACGGGATAGTGCCGGTTTTGCGAGGCCGCTTAATGCAATACGAGGCGGCCCGGAGGGCGGGGGCCACTCGCGCTACTCCACACGATAACCCGGAACCGGGGGCGGTAGGGGGGAGACCGCTTACTTTCGACGACGGACTTTCGGACGAATTATTGGCCGATTTTCGTGCGAGACACGAATCCTCGCGCATATCTCCCGGCGAGGTAGGCGAGGGGAAATTGGCCGGCACAGCGAGACACCCACCCCCGCCGCAGGGGGCCCGTCCCCGCGAGTACGCCCCAGTTTTCGACGGGGATAGACGCCCGACGCGGAACACCACCGCCGAGGCATACAATCTCATGAAAAAGTGGAATCTCCACTTTTCGGGCAAACGGGGCAGCGATGCCGAGGCGTTCCTGATGCGAATCAAGGAAGCCAGGAATATAATACCGATCTCGGACGCGGACTTCTTTAAATGCCTTCCGTTATTCCTCTCCGATGTCGCGCTATACTGGGTACGGTTGGAAAGCGCCTCTTGGCGGAATTGGAGCGAGTTTGAAAACGCGTGGCGCACCCGTTTCGGCGACCCGGACTATCTCTACGCGTTACGCGACGAGGTCTTACGGCGAACGCAGGGGGAACAAGAGAGCACAGCCGACTATTTGACATGCCTCCGTTCACTCCTGAGTAGGATGATACCGCCGTGGTCTCTCACGGAACAACTAAATCTCGCCCACCGTAACCTCTTACCGAGGCTTCAGCTTGTCATCCGCCGACATGAGTTCCAATCCTTTCACGAACTCGAAGACATTGCAACCCGAGTTGAGCGAGCAATCACCGCGGAGAAAAGTTACCGACCCCCGTTACCGCCAGAACAGTCCATATTCCCGGACTTAGCTTACCGCCCCCCAAGGAATAAAAGTAAAAACAACGGCTTAGCGGCCGCTATCGGGGCTGCGACACCCAAGAAGAGGGGAGGGGGAAACGCCACCCGCGTCGCGAGCGAGGCAACCCCGCCACCCGCGAAGCCTACGGTCGCCGCTGCCGCTGCCGCCGGGAATCCCGCGCAAACGTTGCCGACCAATCCGGCAATTAAATGCTGGAATTGCGAGAAATTGGGACATCGATCCCGCGATTGCCCGGAAGGGAAACGCCTTCACTGTTACCGCTGTGGTAAAAACGGATATACCTCAAAAACGTGTCCCACGTGTACGGGAAACGAAACGAGGAGCTCGTAAAAAGGGTCCATACGACTCCGATCGCGAAGGTCGAGACCCACCCGGAGACCATCCATTCATACGTCACCTTCGAACATACCGAGTTACCGCCACTGAAATACTTCCGCCTTTCAATTTACGGGCACCCGTTGACCGCGCTAGTGGACTCTGGTTCAAACCGAACAATATTCGGCGCGGAAGGGATAAGAATTGTACAAAGACTGCAGGTAGCGTCCCGGCGGAAAACAGATATCCGCATACGTACCGCGAACGGGCAAATCGCCAGCATCACGGAGGAGGTGGAAGTACCGATAGAACTGGAGGGACAGGCCAGAGAGATTTCGGTGGGACTGTTGCCTAATTTAGCCGTAGCCGGAATCGTCGGCATGGACTTCCTGTCACAATTCGGAATCATCCTGGATTTTTCGACCTCGAAATGGCATTTCGGCGAAAGCCCACACAGAAGATATCGTTTCATTAACGAATATAAAAAACAAACGTGTTGTGGGCTACCGGAACTAACACCGGAACAGGAAAAGGACCTGAAAAATTTTTTACGCAAGTTACCGAAGTCATCGGGCGGGCCGGGGTTGACGTCCCTAACGGAACACCGGATAGATACCGGAGATCACCCGGCGATTAGGCAACGTTGTTACCCGGTCTCCCCCAAAGTACAAGAGGCAGTGAGGGAAGAGGTGGATAAAATGTTGCGTGAGGACGTAATAGAACCATCATCCAGCGAATGGTCAAACCCCATAGTAATGGTGAAGAAGCCAAATGGCAGCTATAGATTTTGTATCGACTTTAGAAAGGTAAACAACATATCCAAAAAGGATGCCTATCCGCTACCGAACATGAATGGCATTTTGGATAAGTTGCGTGCCGCCCGTTACATCTCCACGATCGACTTGAGTCAGGCGTACTTCCAGATACCGCTCGCGAAGGGGAGCCGCGAAGTTACCGCTTTTAGTGTACCGGGGAAGGGACACTACCACTTTAAGAGAATGCCCTTTGGACTATCAGGCGCACCGGCGACCTTCCAGCGCCTGGTGGATCGGCTGATAGGGCCAGAAATGGAGCCATTCGCGTTCGCATATCTCGACGATATCGTGGTGGCCACACCCTCCTTCGAAGAACATCTCGAGTGGCTGGATAGAGTCTTAACAGTTATCGAGAGCGCGGGGCTGACGATTAACCCGGAAAAATGCGAGTTTTGCAAATCGCAAGTCCACTACCTAGGCTTCATTGTGCAGAAGGAGGGGCTTCAGATCGACCCGGAGAAAACGAGAGCGATAATGGAGTACCCGATTCCGAGCACACTTAAACAGCTACGTAGATTCCTGGGAATGGCTTCTTGGTACCGCCGTTTCATCCCGCAATTCGCCACCCTAAGCGCGCCGTTGAATCGCCTTTTGAAGGGGGGCGTGCGCTGGGAGTGGGGGGATGAGCAGAATCGCGCGTTTACTGGCATTCAACGGCTCTTAACTACCGCACCGATATTAGCCTGCCCAGATTTCGAACAGCCATTCGGACTGCAAACGGATGCAAGCTCCGTAGGGTTGGGCGCGGTGCTGACCCAGGAAGTCGGAGGAACCGAAAGAGTCATCGCGTTCGCTAGTCGTGCGTTATCCGATACCGAAAAAAGATACTCCGTTACCGAGCAGGAATGCCTCGCTGTCGTATGGGCAATCAAAAAGTTCAGGCCGTACCTGGAGGGGTATAAATTTACCGTAATTACCGATCATAGCAGCTTAAGGTGGTTGCATAACCTCAAAAATCCAACCGGCCAACTCGCGAGATGGGCATTAGAACTCTTAGAGTACGATTACACAGTGGAACATAGGAAGGGGGCGTTACACCACGTGCCCGACGCCCTCTCAAGAATGTTTGAGGCCGAAAGCGAAGTCCTCGTAAATGCCGCCATAGATACCGCTACCGATACTGATACCGATACTGATACCGATACTCAAGACGAATGGTACCGCGGGCGGGTAAAAGACGCCACCAAAGATCCTAAAAGGTACGCCCACTGGCGATGGGTAGACGGGCAACTGTACTTCCTGCGACCGAAACCCGTCGTGTCCGAGTTGATAGACGACTTAGATAGGTGGAAACTGGTGTTACCACTGGAACGGAGACGCGAAGCCCTGCGAGAATCGCATGATACTCCGCGAGCGGGACACTTGGGGGTAGAGAAGACGTATCAACGCCTAGCGACCTCCTACTATTGGCCGAAAATGTTCCGCGATGTCGCGCAGTACGTCAAGAGGTGCGACATCTGTCAGAGGACCAAGGTCGAACAGGTCGCTCCCGCGGGGTTGATGGGCCGACGCGTGATTGAGGGACCATGGGTTGTAGTAGCCACCGACATCGTAGGCCCGCTACCGCGCAGTAAAGCTGGCTTTCAGTACCTCCTGGTGATCCAAGACCTCTTCACCAAGTGGGTGGAGTGCAAAGCACTTCGCGCGGCCACCGGGCCAAAAATTAAAGAGGCACTAGAGGAGCTGGTGTTATCCAGGTGGGGAACACCCAAAGTCCTTCTTACAGACAACGGCACCGAGTTCGTTAATCGGGTCATACGAGAGTTCACGGAAACCCACGGGATCACCCACTCTACCACTCCACCCTACCATCCGCAAGCGAACCCGGTGGAAAGAGTGAATCGCGTTCTCAAAACAATGATTGTGGCCTTTATCCAAAAGGATCATAGGGAGTGGGACCTGTATCTATCGAATTTCCGATTCGCGTACAATACCGCCTTCCACACGTCGTTAGGTACATCGCCAGCCTTCTTGAATTTGGGACGCGAGCTGATACCGCCAAATACGCTTCGCGACCAGGGGAGGGTAGCTACCGATATCGAATTCCAGGATACCGAGGATTGGGCGAACCGGATGAAAAATATACCGTCGTTGCGCGCGTGGGTTCGCGAGAATTTAGAACAGGCGAATCAACGCCAAGCCCGGCAATATAATTTGCGGCGGCGACCGCAACGATACCGTGTTACCGACTTAGTGTTGCGCCGGGGCCATGCGCTTTCGTCCGCGGCGAATAATGTGGCCGCGAAACTGACACCAAGG
>NW_011964995.1:0-5416 GCF_000949405.1 Vollenhovia emeryi
CACTTCGAGCATGGACTTCTGAATCAGGTGTCCTTTCTATGTTAAAAGTCGATAATTTGTTAAAACGTCTCAGTGTTGGTTTTCCTAATATGCCTAAAAGTTACAAAACACTTTTGAAAAGTAATATTAATCCAGAAATAAATATCTGTCAAAATGGAGAGGAATTATGGTACAAAGGTGTTAGAGCTAATTTGGATCAGATGTTATTACAAGATTATTTGCAAATTCATAGAAAGATTATAATAGATATTAATATTGATGGTTTGCCGCTTTTTAAAAGTTCCAAACTTAAATTTTGGCCAATTTTAGGGCATCTTATTGGGACTCTAAATGAACCTTTTATTATTGCCATTTACTGTGGAAAAAATGATCCTCAGAATATTGAAGAATATTTAGAAAAATATGTAACTGAATTAGAAGATTTATTTCATAATGGCTATAAATATGAAGGCAACAATTATGAAGTTATAATTAGAAATTATATTTTAGACGCTCCTGCAAGAGCATTTATTAAATGTTGTAAGGGACATTCAGGTTACGCAGCTTGTGAGAAGTGCACCGTCATTGGAGAATACAATAACCACAGGATTACTTTCATAGACCTTAATCAACCCCTCCGTACAGATGAATCTTTCAAAAATCGCCAGCAACCTCAACATCACGAAGGAACATCACCACTTGAAAGATTAGGAACTGGGCTTGTATCGCAATTTCGACTTGATGCAATGCACCTTCTATATATTGGTGTATTTAAAAGATTGCTTCATTTTTGGTTGTTTGTGGTTGGAGCATGGAAACTGCATGGAGATATTATAAATCTTATATCTGAAGTTTTTGTGTTTCTCAAGGAATTCTGTCCCCAAGATTTTAATCGAAAGCCAAGATCTCTAAACGATTTTAAACTATTCAAGGCCACTGAATTTCGTCGCATACTTTTATATGACGGCATCGTTGCTTTCAAAAATTTAATTCATCATAATATCTATAAACATTTTCTTCTTCTACACAGTGCTGCATACATTTTGTCTAGTTCCACTCTTATTCGCACTCATCTTCACTTTGCTGAGCAATTCATCAGAACTTTTATCTCTCATTCAGCAGTTATTTATGGAAAGAGTTTTGTAGTGTATAATGTGCACTCACTCAGTCACTTAAGTAAGGAATGTCAAGAGCATGGTACTATGGATAATTTCAGTGCCTTTCGTTATGAAAACCGTTTAAAGTCAATTAAAGATTCCCTGATGTCATGCTATAAACCGTTGCAGCAGATAGCTAGACGTGATCTAGGAAAGGAAAAGATTAAAATTATTCTGGATTCTAAGCCTAATCAGTGTGTGCTCTCTTTAAAACACTTTATTGCAAATGAAATTATTCGTGGTTCACAATATCGTAAAGTTGTCATTGGTAATATATGCTTCAGAATAGGAACAAAGGACTCTTGTTTTAAAACATCAAACGGTAATGTTGTTTTGCTAAAAAATCTTGTTTACAGACATCGAACTCTATTTTTTGTTGGTTGTAAGTTTCAAAAACAGGAAGACTTTTATACATATCCACTTCCTTCCTCTGAACTAGGTATTATCTGTGTTTCTCAACTTGAGGAGAGGAGACTAATATATCCTCTCAATGATATAGAATGCAAGTGCTACTTGATTCCAAATCAAGAAACTTGGTTGTGTGTGCCGTTACTTCACACTATTCCCATAATGAAAAGAGCCCATGCAGCACATTAAATGAATTAATAATGTAAACATTTTAGAAACATAAATAATCTAAACATTTATAGAACGTAATATATTTATACTTCTTATTTTCTGTTTTATAGTTTGTTATATTAAAATTTCTGCCAACAAATAAGGATCCAGATACATATTTCGATGTTGGTTTAAAAAAGTGGATTTGCACAGATCTTGATGATGAAATGTGCGGAAAAACATATTGGCCCCCTAATTCAAACTCTGTAACACAATTAGTAAAAACCGAAGAATCTTTTAAAACTGATTAGCCAAAACACGATGTGGAAGTGAAAAGATTTTACAGTAAAATTTTATTTTATTTTTGTGAACACACATACTCTTATATACAGGGTGTCCTGAAATTCGCGAATCAAAATACCATAGCAAGAAAGTCGTCGAAAAAATAGATTAAAAAGTTATTTGCCATTAATTTTTCGTTCCGAGCAATAGTTTTCTTAGATAAAAAGGTTCAAAACAGGCCAATCATACATTACGGTTGAACGGAAACCTGTCCATGAGTTGCGCGTTGATAGTGTTAATGCACTAACACTATCGACGCGCGACTCACGGACAGGTTTCCATTCAACCGTAAGGTATGATTGGCCTGTTTTGAACCTTTTTATCTAAAAAAACTACTGCTCGGGACGAAAAATGGCAAATAACTTTTTAATTTATTTTTTCGACGACTTTCTTGCTATGGTATTTTGATTCGCGAATTTCAGGACACCCTGTATATATGTGTATATACACACACCCACATTAAAATACTTCAATAATTTTTCTAGATACTTATCCAAAAGCCCGTACAGCTATTTCTGGATTCCTCGCTGATTCTAATTATGAAACTGAGATAGAGCAGGGCCGAGGGAAAAGGAGGAAAAAGAGTCGACAAATTACATCATCAGACAGTGATTCTAATTCTAATATCTCATTAAAATTAACGACGAAAATTATTCCTGCTCCTCCTCCTCCTGTGTATCTCAAGGAAGCTTTCTCCAACATTCAACACTGTGATAGTGATTCAAATTCCAATACTTCTTCAAAACTGATGAAGAGGAATGTTTCTGCTTCCTCTACTATTAAGTTAAGTGAGGTTGAAAAGCTTCAAAAAGAAAAGTTTGAAGAAACAAACGTAAATAAAAGGGTTAAAACAAAAAGGTCATTCTCTAAACATTCTAACATGAACATGACAAGAAAGGAAATTCAAACAGCAAAAGAAATTGCGACCTCGAAAATGAAAAGGCCAAAATTATTAACCTCATTAAGCAAGACTGTAAAATCTCCATTAAAACCTGTGTCATCATCTGTGTCAATATCTTCTTCAACTTCTTTCAATTCATTGTTTACAAATAGTTCTACTAATTCTAATACAAGTGCTGTTCAAGAAAAAGAAAATCTTTCTTCAAATGTGCAATCACCGATGCAAGATACAATACCTGAAGACAATTTGTTTATTGATGATCTAACTTTAACGCAAGATTCTATGCCAACCGATAATTTTAATCGTAATTCTAAGAACATCAACAGTGACTCAAACTGCGAAAATTCATCACAATTATCTAATTTAAGCACTTCTCACCATACGTACGGACGTAAAACATTTAAAGAGCAGTTGCCTGATAAGAACAAAGGTAATTTTGTTGTGATATGAGTGTAAAAACCAATATTTGTTTTTAGTGATTCTAATTTTTCTATTATGTTTATTGCAGAGGAGACATTAAGCTTATTCAAAACGAAACTTGACAGAACACTTGTTGTAATGGAAGAAGTTTCTGGAAAGCTAGATATTCTCAACATGAACATGACCAAGCTCATGAGAGCTATAATACCTTCAGAAAAAAGAATTTCGCGTCCTGAAAAAATGCCAGCATTACCGCTTAACACAAAACAAGATTTAGAAGAATTTAACAAATTCTTGGAAGCGGATCATAATTTAGCTGCTGCTGTAAATAATTGCTCTTCAATTTTTTAAAGAAAATTTTCTTCTATATGTGCTTACTACTGTTTTATTATTTCTCGTTTACAGTGTCATTACATGTCCAGTTATATGAAATTAAGCGTGAAGAATCCCGAAAGGAAAAGCGCAACAAATATGCTAACAAAATTACTCTCTAATACACTGGCAAGTGAAATAAATTGTGATGGAGGTAATGGGAAAATTGCTTTCAAATCTCTTAAACTTTATGATTTGTTTCAAGGTAATTATTTACATTAATACGTTGGATTTTTATTTTTTATGCAAAAAGATGCAAAATGTTTGATATTTATATATGTACATGTCTTGTTCTAGGAACTCTTCAAATAGCTTTTTCGAATAGTGATCTCATTGAAGCAAATACAGCTTTGGCTAGGTGGTTAAAAGATGCAAAATGGCGCAAGCAGTGTGACGGCAGTTTGGGAAATAGGAAGAGGAAATTGTAAAATTACGACGAAACAAGAGTAGCATTTTTTATAAATAATATATCAAATGTTTAATTACTTATGGGTTCATCAATTCTTATGGGTTCATTATGGGAATATATCAACTTGAGTAAACATTTTGCACAGAACAGTATGGGATTATTTGATAAGATTTTTTTTATACTTTAAAGAAAATGTGATTGTTATTTTATGGCAGAATCTTTAATAAGACTACTTTTTATACAATACTCTTTAAAGAAAATGTGTTTATTTTACTTACTTAAAAAAGCTTTATATTGTTACGTTATATTATTACGTTAGCTATTGGGGCTCTCTTATGGTTTTTTTTATTTTCATTTATTAGAATTAGATAAATGGCTGTGTATGTGTAATATTTTAGTTTAGAAAGCGTATAGAGAGATTTTGACATTGTTAAAACATTTAAATATTCTAAGCGATATTTCCAAAGATAATAATATATGTATACATACATGTATGTACATACATGTATATACATAATATATACACACTTCGGCATACAAAGTACCGATTTCTTTTATAAATTCTAGTTGGTAAACATTAACATATTCTTTTGACAAACATTTATAATAAATAATAATGATAATAGTAATAATGTTATATGTATTATCAATATATGTATTTACTATTTATAAAACTTACCATTATTGTACGATTCATATATTTTATCTTCTCCCTTTTTTATTATTATATGTAAAACTCGAAATGTCTTTCCTTCCTGAAGATATAACTATTGTATGTAATGTAAATGCCTATTGTAATATATTGTATTGTAAATACCTATTGTATATATATATATATTACAATACATATAGAAATAAGAACAAAATATAAATAAAAAGATTCATCCATTTATATAATTACTATGACAATAACATAGTAACACTCTGAAAAATTTAGAATTAATATACGTAAAGAAATGATTGAATAAAAATGTAATCATTTATATTGTATATCATTAATTTTTTAAATTTAAATTTATATATATGTATATAAATTTAAATTTAATAATATAAAAAAATTAATGATATACATATTAATTAATTGACTTTTTTTGATCATTTCTTTATGTCTATTTTATTAATTCAAAATTTTCACAGTATTATTACTACTGCCATAAATTATATAAATTGATGAACGTTTTCATTTATATTTTATTCTTATTTCTTTTAAATAAATTACAAGATTTCTCAATTCCAGTGAGAAATGATTCATCGATCGACGTCGAAACGCCGTCGAAT
>NW_011964996.1:0-5416 GCF_000949405.1 Vollenhovia emeryi
AAAAGTTGTTCATATTAATTAGTAGAATAAGATAGTATAATAAGAGGCATTGGAGAGAGTGAAAGTGGAAAGCGGAGAAGCGAGGTGAACTAAGAAGTAAGAAAAAGGGAGAGGAAAGGCGGGAGTGGCGGAAAGAGGAGAGGAAGCGGAGAGAAGGAGGAGGTGCTGAGAGGAGAGGAGAGAGGTACGGAAGCGCAAGGAACGGAAAGGCGGAAAGGAGGACAGGAGAATAGAAGGAGAGGTTAAGGACAGGAGAAGAGAGAATGGAAGGAAGGAGGAATAGAGACGGAAAGGAGGAGCGGAAGAAGGAGTTGGGAGAGATAGAGACTGAGTTGGTGGGGCAGATGAGGAGGATCATAGGCGAGCTGAGAGGTAGAAGGGAGGTGTTGGAGAGGAGGGAGGAGGAGAAGGGAGCGGGGAAGAGGATAGGCACGACGGAGAGAGAGGAGGAGAGGGGAAGTAAAGGAAGTGGAGAATTGGAAAGGAAAGGAAGGAGATGGGAGGCAGTGGAGAGACGGAGGAAAGAGAAGTGGAAGGGAGCAGAGAGGCAGACGAGCAGCAGTGAGACGGAGGAACGGACAGAGGATGGGGAAGAGGAGGGGAAGAGAGAAGACCGGAGAGAGACGGGGAGACACGGGATCAAGACGAGGAGGGAAAGAAAAGAGAAGGAAGAGAAGGGGCGGGAGGGAAGAGGGAAGGAAGCAAGGAGGAGAATGGACAAGGAAGAGGAGAAGACGAAGAGGTTGTAGAGGCAGAGAGAGGTGAAGGAGAGAGAGAGAGAGAGAGGAGTGGAGTGAGTGGAGAGACGGTGGAGAGGGGGGAGTGGAAGCTTGAGACGATCTGAAGAAAGAATATGAAGGGAGGAATAGAGAAGCGGGAAGATGCAAGGACGGAGGACGGGAAGGAAGAGATGGAGGAGAGGGCAGAGGTCAAGGATGGAGGTGGAAAGAAGGAAGGAGGAGAGAAGAAAGAGGGAGGAGAGGAGGGGGAAAGAGAGGAGAGAGGCGAGGGGAGAAGAGAGGTGGAAGTGGACAGGGGGAGGAAGAGATAGAAAGAAGGGGGAGAGAAGGAAGGAGAGAGAAGATGAGAAAAAGAATATGGAGGAAAGGAGGGTAAGATGGAGGATGCTGGAGAGGGCAAGGGTGGAGAGGGACAGGGGAAGAGAGGTGAGAGTGGAAAATAGAAGGATGTGGGTGGACGGAAGAGAGTGGAGATGTCTCTCCACTGCCTCCCATCTCTCTCCTCCTTCCTCTCCAACACCTCCCATATACCTCTCAGCTCGCTTATGATCCTCCTCATCTGCCCCACCAACTCAGTCCCTATCTCTCCCAACTCCTTCTTCCGCTCCTCCTTTCCGTCTCTATTCCTCCTTCCTTCCATTCTCTCTTCTCCTGTCCTTAACCTCTCCTTCTATTCTCCTGTCCTCCTTTCCGCCTTTCCGTTCCTCACGCTTCCGTACCTCTCGCCTCTCCTCTCAGCACCTCCTCCTTCTCTCTGCTTCCTCTCCTCTTTCCGCCACTCCCGCCTTTCCTCTCCCTTTTTCTTACTTCTTAGTTCACCTCACTTCTCCACTTTCCACTTTCACTCTTTCCAATGCCTCTTATTATACTATCTTATTCTACTAATTAATATGAACAACTTTTGTCTGGAACATTTTTTTATTCGTCTAATACTTTTTGGGATATTCAAGAGAAAATTGTAAACTTTTTCAATATTTAGCTTATGATATCTCGATAATTGTTTGTTGGAGGTAAAAGTAGTACAGGACTTTTTACTTGATTTGGTCTCGGGAATATGCTGTTGCAATAGTGCTCCAATTATTGAAAATGTTTTTGTATGTAAATTTTGTCTATGTTTATACAATACACAATTTTCAATAATTGGAGCACTATTGCAACAGCATATTCCCGAGACAAAATCAAGTAAAAATGTCTTGTACTACTTTTCCCTCCGTCAAACAATCATCGAGATATCATAAGCTAAATATTGAAAAAGTTTACAATTTTCTCTTGAATATTACAAAAGTATTAGACGAATAAAAAAATGTTCCAGACAAAAGTTGTTCATATTAATTAGTAGAATATGATAGTATAATAAACAATAGGGGGTTCCATTTAAAAAATTAAAGGTGACCTTGATGTGTCCTTGAAGCAACTGTTCAAGGTCAAATTAATGACACCATCTTATACCCCCCTCGGAACCAAACAACTTTTGTTTTCAAATTAAAACCAAAAGTTATTAGGGATGATAAATTAAAATGACTTACCCTGTATACTGATAGAATGATGAGAGAGACGAAATTGTATGAAATTTCCTTGCCCCCTAACAATAAACAGCTGTCTCGTTTTTGTTTTAACTATTTACACAGGTGCACTTCCGTTGCGCTCTTATATGTCCACTAACAAGTAACAACGGTACGTTATAAGTTATCTTCATCAGCCACCATTGATGAAACACAATTATCTTGTTTTTTTAATTGATATCTATATCTGTCTCCTGCTCTTCGTAACCACTCAGAAAACTTAGTTTTTAAAATGTAAAAACTTGTTGAACTATATATGGTTGAAATAGTGCCTGAAAAAATTTTTTATTGTCAAATATATTTGAAAAATTAATTTTTTATATTTAACAAATTTGATTTTATACAATTATACCTATAATAACATTTGCAAAATCCGTATTTTTTATTCCCTCTGCCTGACGTTGACCTTCCCATGTTAAACGTCTGGCAAGTTCATTTGTCAGAGTTAAAACCAAACAATTGACCAGATGACTTTCTGCTGATTTCCCACCTATACTGCGTATCTTCTTTTGCTATAACATTGAATACACAATATTACTTTTAAATATGTATATTCTCCTCTTTATCTTAATAAAAATAATTTTAAATTTAATTTAACTTATGTTTCAACAAATGTTTAAACTTACAAATTGCTTTCGTAACTCTTCGTTTTCATGTAAATTGTTACAAAATTTTTTAAATTCTTGTATAGAATTTAACGGAAGCTCGGGTAATAAATCCAAAGAGCAATTCGTTAATAACGAAGGATTTTGCTCATCAAGAATTCCTAAGATTGAATCCAGTTTTCGATTTATAACCGACATTGAATCTAATTTTCGATTCATAGCCAAAACTGTATCCAATGTTTGCCTTATAGATCCTTGCGTATCTTTTTCTAAAAAGAAACAATTAAATAACGTTAAAAAATAATATAACAGTTAAACAACTAAATGTAAGAAAGATTATATACAAAATACTGACCTTTGTTTGGGGTTATTTCTTTTTCGTTAATAATGATCGTCTCTGTACAATTTTGCATACTATTGCATATTGTAGCATTATTTTCGTATCGTTGCTTTTGTGGTGCAGAATAACTCTTATCTATTTAAAACAAAAGAAAAATATTTGTTAAAAATGTTATATGTAAATTGATGGTACAAATTGTATAAATAATCTATAACAATTTATAAAAAGTATTTTTTATAATTACCTTTTTTTATTTTAACATGTATGGGCGGATTATTATCAACTGAAATACAAAAAGAATATTAAAAACAAATAGGTACATAAAATATAAAATTAATACTCTTGTTACATACTGTGTTTTATAACAGGAGACTGCTTTTCTTCCATATTAAAAGTTTTGGTTTTTTTAAGTTGTTTCGATGAATATTTCTTTGAATATTTTTCTTTCGGAATATTATCTATGTTAACACAATATGTTTTAATTAATTTGTAAACAATAAAAATATTCATAGCAAATAACTTTTACCTTGAAAACATTCGTCGGTCTGTGATAAATAATCACCGTATTCCAGCGGTTGTGATTCGTTTATATCAAAGGGTGATGAACATTGGTTTTGTTCAAATTGTGTATGTGTATCTAGAAAAAGATTATAAAAACATTAATATTACTAAAATTATATTTTCCGAGATATAATTCAGCAGTGAAAAAGTTCATAATATATATTTTAATGTATATATATATAAAATATTTGAATATTTATATAAATGTAGATATAGTGTATATATATATACGAGTATATTATGAATGTATATGTACTGCCCGTCATTAATTCGTATCATTTTCCTAGGAAATTTCTATAAGATATATTACATATCCTGTAGAAACTGTTACATATCCTATACATAGAATATCCTGTAGAATATTCTATAGAATATGTTACATATCCTATAGAAAGTGTACATAATAAAGTTCTATTTATAATTATATATAAGAAGAATTTACCTTTTTCTTTAATATCTACATCTGTATGAGAAATTTTATAATTAGATGGAGGATTTGGAACGATGTTCTCTATAAATATAAAAAAATTACCAAATATTAAATTTAAAAAATATGCAAAATATATAATAATAATGTATGAAAACATTGTTTACTTTGTTTTAATGTCGATTTATCGTTAAAACTTATATCTAAACTTATCGGGATGCTCTTACATTTTTGTTGTAGAAAAAATACATAGTAATTAAAAATGTAAAGTTAAGGTGATGCTGGAGTTTCTCTGTTTTATTGACATTTTTTATATAAGGATATCTTTTAATTGACTTTACAGAATTGCAAATTCTTGTACACGATTAAAGTTCGCACAAAAATGAATGTCAGCCTACTCGACTTTATGTAAAAAAACGAAAAAAAACTAAATAATCAATTACTTTTTGGCATGTATAGAGCTGTCACATGACGATAATATTTGCTTAATACAAAAGTTCTATAGTTTATATCTGCAAAATGAGACCGGAGTGACCTAGAGACAACATGCAAGAACAATATTGTGTAATTGGAACTAAGATTAAAAGTCTAGAAAAAAAGATAGGTTTAAATAAAAGTTTATAAATGCAAACACAGCTGTGTGTGTGTGTGTGTGTGTGTAGAATGATAAGTAGAGCAGTATTGCGTGTAGTAATAGATGCCGGATCGAATAGATGCCAATACACATGCCAATACATGAATTTACAATTCTGTAAAGCCAATTAAAAGATATCCTTATATAAAAAATGTCGGTGAAACAGAGAGACAGCATCCCCTTAAAAAGAATAAAGAATTCAAAAATGTCTTATAATTTAATTGAAATCCAAAGTAACATACCAGAAATGGAGTAACATACCAGAAATGGAATCGGTGTCAGCCGATTCTGTGTCATTAGTAAAACTATCGTATTTGTTAGGTATTCTTGTTCTTTTTACAGGCAGAATATTTTTTTTATTTTGAAGATCGTTAATTTTTGCTTCATCCGATGACACCAATTCTGCTTCTTTTTCTTTTTGTTTTTCCTCTTTAAATAAATCTATAAAATAATGAAGAATACAATAGAAAATAATTAAACTATTAAAAAATTATTTAATCTATATATTGTTATTCTTACTATATGGTCCCAAGAGATATTTGTACGC
>NW_011964997.1:0-5417 GCF_000949405.1 Vollenhovia emeryi
TAGATGTCACTCAAAAACATTGCCCTAAAAAAAATTATTTTTTAACAAAAAAATTTTTTTACTTATTTTTTAAGGTCGAAAATTTTTTTAATTTTTTTTTTACAATTATTTCATTGATCTCCAGAACATATATTTTTTTCGTCAAAATCGATTCAGCCGTTTTCGAGAAAAATTACTTTTTTATTTTACTTACCCCCTCCATAACTCCTATAAAAATGTGATTACAAGGTTAATGTTTGGGATAATTTTATACCACATGGGTGTCAACTTATTACACCAATTTGGATCTGATACATGCGGGGGCAGATTTGCCTACCTTATCCGGCTATACCCTTTCTAGTTTCTCTTTCGAAACATACTATACATGCAACAAAGACACTGATGCTTTTTGCTAATATGTAGCAAATACCAGCCCCTAACAGATCGAAGAATAATTTCTGCGAAAATTGAAAATATTTATCAGGAATGTTTTGGTCTTAAAATAACGTACAAAAAATGGATGCCACACAAAATATGTGCAGCTTGTTCTAAGATGTTACATCGTTGGAATTCAAGCAGACATTCTAAGGACATGAAATATAACAAACCTACGTTGTGGAAAGAGCCATTGCATCAAAAGGATTGTTACTTTTGTATGAATGACGTCACAGGTTTCAACAGAAAAAATAAGCAAAGCTTTGTTTATACCAATGTCAAAACAGAAAAACCAGAAAGATCGTGCTGCAATGAGAGAAATTCTGATAATTTTGAAAATAAAAATTATCTAAAAGTAAGAAATGATTCCGATGAAGTAGACGAATCGAGGAAAAACATTGAATCCGAAGAAGAAAATGATTCCGATGAATATAGTGATGAATCGGAGCATCAGGAAAATGACGACGATTACATTCCAGGTAGAGGCAAGGATAAAGTTTGCCAAGTTACGTTGCAGGAGGAACTGAATGACTTGGTAAGAGATCTAGGGCTACCAAAAGATGGCGCAGAACTTCTTACGTCGTTTATGAAAAAAAAGAACTACCTAGCAAAAGATGTTAAAGTTGATTATTTCCGAAACAGAGAAGAAAAATTTAGAAAATACTTCACGAAAATAGACGACCCATCGCTGGTGTATTGTAACGATGTGCAAGGGTTAATGGATGAACTGAAACCAGGTGTTTACAAGGATGAGGAGTGGAGACTTTTTATTGATTCTTCTAAAAGAAGTCTCAAGGGAGTATTACTTCACAACACGAATAAGTTCGCTCCTATACCGATAGCTCATTCAACTGTGCTCAAGGAGACTCACCAAAATCTCGAATTTGTTTTGAAAAAGATCAAGTATTCAGAATTTCATTGGAAAATTTGCGGGGACTTGAAAATTTTAGGTTTGGTATTAGGGCAACAATCAGGTTTTACAGAAAATCCATGTTTTTTGTGTTTGTGGGATAGTAGGGATAGAAAGAATCACTATACTCGCAAAGAATGGCCAACGAGAATTTCATTCAAACCAGGTTTGCAAAATATTAAGCAAACCCCGTTAGTCGATCCAGACAGAGTACTTCTACCTCCTTTCCATATTAAATTGGGTCTCATGAAGCAATTTGTTAAGGCTCTTAACAAAGAAGGCAAATGTTTCGAATATTTACAGCAAAAATTTCCGAATATTTCAGACGCAAAAGTGCATGAGGGTGTTTTTGATGGCCCACAAATCCGCAAAATGTTGAACAATCAGAATTTCATCAAAGTTATGAACAAAATAGAAAAAGCTGCGTGGACGAGATTCAAAAATGTGGAAAACTTTCTCGGTAACCATAAAAGTGAAAACTTCAAGAAAATAGTAGCTGATCTGGTGAAAAACTTTCGAAAGCTTGGTTGTTTGATGAACCTAAAGTTGCACTTCTTGGATTCTCACATAGATTACTTTCCAATGAATTTGGGGGATTACAGTGAGGAGCAGGGAGAAAGATTCCATCAAGACATAAAGGAGATGGAACGTAGGTATCAGGGAAGGTGGGATGTGAATATGTTAGCAGATTACTGTTGGACATTGCAAAGAGAAGTTGTTCAAAAAGGGGTGAAACGTCACAGAAACCCCCTGCATAGGTCCTTTGAGAATAAAAGAACAAGATATCACAGGGAAAAATAAAAGAAAATTTTCTCTCACGTGTCAGGGACAGTTTTCGATGTTAAAATTTATTTTTTTCAAGGTTATGAATAGAATGCCACCTCGCCGAGTCAAATGACCTTCAAATTTGGACTCAGCGACCCTGATAACATATAATCGCTTTGCTTTCTGGGTGTTTTCATGAATGTTCCAACTTTCATCATTTTTTTGAGGTTAGGAACGAAATGCGACCTGACCGAGTCAAACCAACCCCGGATTCGGATTCAGCGACCCCAAAAACGTATAGAAATATTTATAAACTTGCATTATTATGCATCTACAAGTATTGGAAGAAATGGAGACAATCATTATATCAGAGAGAAGTAAAAAAGAATGTGTTAAAATTATATATAATATATAAAAAAATGGTACAACGTGAGAATGCAATAAAAGAGAAGCATAAAAGGAAATTTTGGGTTTGTCCTATTTTTACGCCCCAACGAAGATTTTTGCAGGGTGCTAGTGAAAACTTAATCCCTGAAATGTTGAACTCTAATGATCCGAAATATTGGAATTTCTTGCGGATTACACCGGTGCTATTTGAGAAACTGTTGGAGATTGTTGGGCCAAAAATTCAAAAACAGTATGCAGTCCGAGAGCCGATCGCACCACGGACACGATTGGAACTTACCTTGCGATATTTAGCTAGTGGAGACAGTATGGCACCGATATCGTATGTGTTCCATATAGGACAACCTTTTTAAAAAAAGGTTAAAAAAGCACCAAGTATAAGCTCCATTTCAACCGAATATATTTTGTTACTCTATCTTTTTTGCAAAAGTATATTCTCTACAAAACTATCTTCTCTACAAAAGTAATGATATCAACAAATTGCGCCAAATATAACAACGGATATTTATACAAACTAGTTGCTTTAGTATTAGTTTTCGATTCAAAAATGTTATATTGCTTAAAAATCAAACTAAAGATTTTATTGGAAAAAATAACGGAGTTAATAATAAAACACCGATGAAAAGAATAGCAACTGTTTAGAAATTTAGAAACTGTATTTATTCAGGCGAATTAAGGCCTGTGTCCATGACGCTAGTACTTGGTCCAAATTCTAATTCCGCGAAATATGTAGCAAATCAATATAGCTGTTCCCCAAAAGCTGCAAGTTGATGGCTACGCATTTCTCAAAACTAGAACTTGGACCAAGTACTAGCGTCATAGACACAGGCCTTAATTCGCCTGAACAGATACAGAGTTTCTAAATTTCTAAACAGTTGCTATTCTTTTCATCGGTGTTTTATTATTAACTCCATTATTTTTCCAATAAAATCTTTAGTTTGATTTTTAAGAAATATAACATTTTTTAATCAAAAACTAATACTAAAGCAACTAGTTTGTATAAATATCCATTGTTATATTTGGCGCAATTTGTTGATATCATTACTTTTGTAGAGAAGATAGTTTTGTAGAGAATATACTTTTGCAAAAAAGATAGAGTAACAAAATATATTCGGTTGAAATGGAGCTTATACTTGGTGCTTTTTTACCTTTTTTTCAAAAAGGTAAGTTTTTTAGGTGATATCACCCCTTTTGTAGTGTTAAATATCTCGTACTGTTTATTTATCAGAATATAATTGTGCACAATTATTATTATTATATAGATATATAAGATGTCTTAAACTTAAAAATTGCTGTCTAATATTGTAATGACGCATATACCATTAGCACCAATGAAAAATCTCGTTGAGCTATTATTACAAATGTCACGATGCTAAAGCGTACCTCCTTCCTATGTAGGTAAAAATTTTCTAACTGAGGTTTGTGACTTTAATAGTACATTGTACTAGAAAATTGGTATCCAATATTTTAGTTTTTAAAACGTCGTCGTCGTCGTCGTCGTGGTCGACCAGGCCGGTGGAGGGGAAAAATCCTTTTTACTTTTCTGTCGCAACGTGGCATTGGCGCTGCTGACGTGACTGATTACCGACATTACCGAGGTTACCTACGATGACATTATATACTTTGAATTCGATGTCCACTCATCGAGTTCAAGGTATTAATACACCTAGACACCGAAAACTACGGAGCGCACTGTCTGAACGTCGTCATCGTTGACCTGGGACACGTGGACATCGAGTTCAAGGTATTAATACACCTAGACACCGAAAAATACGGAGCGCACTGTCTGGACGTCGTCATCGGCGACCTGGGATACGTGGACATCGAATTCAAGGTATTAATACACCTTTTTTTTACGTAGGGAAATCCTTTATGGATACCCGGGCCCCCCTCTGGGAAGGGAGTTTACTAATGGCCCGGGTTATGTGGGACTGCCCTCCTAGTGTCGATCGGAGTGCACCCAGCAAACGTGCCGGGTGCGCGGCCTACCCACTAAAACCCTAAGGTGGTCTGCGCGGTGCTTTGATTGGGGGGGCGGCCGGGAATTGACGGAGTCATTACATCCGCACCGCCCCCCGCACCCGGCCCGCCGTTGGTTTGGCGGGCCTTCGCGCTCGTCCTCCCCCGCTCTTTCCTCTTCTTCTCCTCCCCTTTGAGTCGCCTTTTAC
This sequence comes from Vollenhovia emeryi, assembly GCF_000949405.1. Lineage (NCBI taxonomy): Eukaryota > Metazoa > Arthropoda > Insecta > Hymenoptera > Formicidae > Vollenhovia > Vollenhovia emeryi. The sequence goes on from NW_011964997.1 coordinate 4,663, forward strand.
GACAGGCGGGGGCTACCCCGGGCCTATTCGTTAGCGGGACCCGGACGCGTGAGCGGGGGGGAAGGGCCCTCCTTTGGCTAGAGGGCCCTCTTCTCTTTTGGGCGCGAGAGGCGACCACGACCTCTCCTGAGGAGGAGGTATTAATACACCTTTTTTTTTACGTCTGGAAATCCTTTATGGATACCCGGGCCCCCCTCTGGGAAGGGAGTTTACAAAGTGGCCCGGGTTATGTGGGACTGTCCCCCTAGTGGCGATCGGGTGTGGCCGCTAGCATTGCGACCGCTGGGCTTACCGCACTAAAACCACACGGTGACCTGCGCGGTGCTGCAACTTGGGGGACGCCCAAGACTTGGCGGAGCCATTACTTCTGGACGCCCCACGCACCGGCCCGCCGTTTGACGGGCGGGCCCTCGCGCACCCTCTCCCGGTGTTATGGGGGGAGGGGGACTCCCCCCGCGGGGGGAGTCCACTACTCTTCTGGGCGGCAGAGGCGGTCACAACCTCCACCGCCCGCCTCCGTGGAGGCAGGGCCCGACGGGAACCCCAGCCCGCCAGTCCCAGGCCGCCTCCCCCGTTAACGTTGGGGGAGGGCCATCTCCTTACCGCCGCGGCGGTCTTCCGCCCACTAAGCGGGGAGGGGTCTTACCCGCGACTTGTGGGCAGCCCCTCCCCCGCCTGTCAGGGCGGTGATGTGGGCGGCGGAGTAGGGGGCGGGGCGGGAGCGGGAGCACGGGCGAGTAGCATTCTCGCCCGGC
>NW_011964998.1:0-5418 GCF_000949405.1 Vollenhovia emeryi
CCTGCGAGATATTCAAACGCGGTGGTGAACTGCGCTATGTACGAGAGCTGACGTAGTTGCCTAGGAGAGGCTTTATCCGACCGTTGCTGAAAAGCGTAAACCAAAGGTTTATGGTCCGTCATGACCTTAAAGTTACGACCCTCAAGGAAGTGTCTAAAAAATTTTATTGATTCATAAATCGCGGTCAATTCGCGGTCGTACGCACTATAGTTCCTCTGCGCCGGGGTAAACTTTCTAGAGAAAAAAGCTAATGGTCTCCAACCGTCAGAGGTATACTGCTCAAGGGCCCCACCCATAGAAAAGTCCGAAGCATCTGACACGACGCGAGTGTCGGCAGAATTGGACGGGTGTGCTAATAACGCGGCGTTAGCAAGGTCGGCTTTGGCCTTGTCAAACGCGGTTTCGGCCTCGGGAGTCCAGTTTATTTCGCGTTTATCGTTTTTGCGCGAGTCAGTTAGGTACGCATGTAGGGGGGCTTGTACGCGGGCGGCATGACGAAGGCTACGCCTATAGAAATTTAACGCGCCCAAAAAACGACGTAGTTCCGCTACGGTCTTTGGCTTCGGGAGATCCTTAATAGCAGCCACTTTTTCCGGAGAGGGTTTAAGACCGAATTTATTTACGCGATGCCCGAGGAAGGTCAATTCTTTTACCCCGGATACGCATTTGGATGGGTTGATTATTAACCCGGCTTCTTTAAGTTTTTGGAATATGATGCTAAGATGTTTCCTATGCTCCTCCATGGAAGAAGACGCTATAAGAATGTCGTCTATATAAGCGAATGCAAAATCGAGATCCCGTAGGGCATGATGAATGTACCGCTGGAAAGTCTGAGCGGCATTCCGCAGACCGAATGTCATAGAAACGAATTCGAACAAACCGAACGGCGTGATGACGGCCGTCTTCGGAATATCGGCCTTTGCCATTGGAATCTGATGGTAGGCCTTGAAGAGATCAAGGGACGAGAATATCGACTTACCTAGTAAATTTGAGGTGAAGTCATGTAAATACGGTATCGGATATTTATCCGGTATCGTGACGGCATTTAGGCGACGGTAATCACCGCATAAACGCCAATCGCCGTTGCCTTTGCGGACGAGGTGGATTGGACTAGCCCAAGGACTGCTGGAGGGCCTACAGATGCCTAATTCAGACAGCCTCTTTATTTCAGCCTTCGCTGCCTTTAACTTATCGGGGGGTAGCCGGCGTGGTCGCTCAGCGACGGGAGAACCGTTAGTCGCGATGTGATGTTCGACAGCACATGCGGCAGGCGAAAGTGCCTGACCGCGACCGGTAACCTCTGGGAATCCCGAAAGAATGTCCGCGAATTTATTATCGCTGTTAACCAACGATATTTTATTTTCCGGAACCGCTATTACTTGTCCGGACGATGACAAGGAAGTCACGCTGTCGATTAACCGACGCTTGTGCAGGTTGACCGTTAACTTATAGTGCGTCAACACGTCTGCACCGAGGATCGCAAAAGGCACGCTTGCCACGCGAAAAATCCAAGTTATGGGACGCCGCAAGCATAGGTCTAAGGTAAGACGACGCTCGCCGAACGTATCAATTACAGTGTTATTTGCTGCAAAGAGTTTCAGTTCCGAAGGCGTATTTTTATCGCGCAAGGACGCTGGGAGTAGAGATATCTCCGCGCCCGTATCAACTAAAAACCGTTGACCGGTAGTCCGATCGAAAACATGTAGACGGCTTTGTTTATGCCCCAAATCCCCGACCGTCTCCTCACGGGGAGAGCGAGTTAGTTTTCCGCTTTTGGCGTAACCCAGGAACAAGGGGGTTGACAGTTTCTCGCTTTTTCGCCGAATTTGTAGTGCAGGTAACATAGTCGGGGCGACGCGTCCGCTTTTTCGTCGTCACCGGAACGCGTGTTACTGCCTTTTCTCGATCGTGAACGTCCGCGGGTCTGTTTGAGCTTGTTAACTGCGGTCTCGATTTTCTCTAATCGTTTAACTATATCGGTAAGTTGGCTCGCGACCGTTGGCGTATCCTTTCGTCTATCAGATTTAATAACAGCTAGTGTTAAATCGGAATCACCGGTAGTTGAAAACGAATCCGCGATTTTATCAGCCGTTTCGGCCAGTTTTTGCAAGTTAGGCTCGCTGATCGTAGCTAGGATTGGCCTGTACGACTCGGGCAATTGCTCGATAAATAAAGATTTTAAAACTGCGTCGTTGCACTGGCCATCGCTCAGTTGACGCATCTTAGTTAGTAGGTGCGAGGGACGTTGGTCGCTGAGTGCCTGCCCCTTCAACAGTTGTCGTAAACGTGATTCCGACGAAGTTGCGAATGACGAAAGAATACGCTCTTTTATTGCCGCGTACAGATTTTCTTGCGGTGGGCTTAGCGATAGGATATCCTTAATGTGCGGTAGCACGTCGCTTCCGACGCTCGCGACCAAATAATGTGCTTTTGTTTTGTCGACCGTAATCTTCGCGACCTCGAAAGTAGCCTCGACTTGTAGGAACCAGAGTTCCGGGTCCGCTCGCCAAAATGGCGGGATTTTCGGGGCTCGATATGTATCTACGCGCGCTTCTTCGTCCGCCATAACGAGACTATATGACGCGTAACGCGAAACAAAAACAAATGAGAAGAAAGTACAGAGACTGAGGAGAAATACCAGGACGAGGCAAAGCATGTGCCTCAACGCTCTCGAAGTTCTTGAAGAGGCGTCGTCCCTCGAAGGAGGTGATGCACGAACCCGAGATCTCGATGAGAGGAGGTTAGAGGCGCTGGACTGCGTTCCGTCGGACGGCGGTCTCGCTGGCTGCGCTGCCTGTTGCTGTAGTCCCTTGCGCGGCGGGATGGGCCCGCGCGCTGCCGGTTGGTCCGTTCACGTGCGCCGAAATGGCTGCGCCACGCGCGTCCGCAGGGATAACTGCGTAAGCGCGAAGAGGTTTGCCGGGATGAATGCGCTGGCCCGGTGGGTGCGCCCTTAACTTGGCTCGGCCGCGTCGTCGGAGATGCCTCAGGGCGGGATTCCGCCGACTTGAGTCCGTATGTGGAAAGCGACCGGTGTCGCGTCACTCAAAATGGCCTCCCTCGGGCGGTAGTGGACTCGCCCGAAGTTTCGGGAAGGCCCGACAATGGACTTGTCCAGGCGTCGGTGATGCCAAAAAAAAATCTTCTGGCAGTCCGAGTATCCTCGTCGCCGATGGGACGTGGCTGAGGTCCTCTTAGTGCTACAGGTCAATCCCCAAACCAAGGGATGACCTGAGCCTCGCCGTTGATCCCTTTCCCGCCGATGCGAGCGTGAAATGCGCGGATACGCGATCACGTCGGGGTCACCAATTGTGGGGCTAAGTTAATATATTTACAGCCCGGCTGAAGTGCCCACAATTACTTCCTTGCCGATAGCTGATAGCGAAGGCGGGAATAACTCACTCACAGTATAGGATATATAAGAGTACTTTATTTGAGATCGTAGTGTACACGGCTAGTTGACCGTGACACGGGCGAGTAACGACTGACTTTTCCTGTCCCGTTCGGACAGCGCCACCAACGACCATAGACTGTGTCGTGGTATAGATAGGCAACTGCAAGTCGCCACATCTGCTGTACGTGAGCTGCCCTCTGAGGGCGGGAGCACATCGCTCGCCCAAAGCCTTTTCCGCAACACCTTGCATATGGGAAAACAATCCAATGTAAGCCGAGAGAGTGCTACTAAATATTTGTGTAGCATTTTTTACTCTCATTTTTTTTATTTTGTTGGGAATCACATGTCCTTCAGTAATATTTTTTAACATACGATTGAAGGTATTGACATTAGTGTCAATTTTGTAGGCTAATTCAATCGTTTTCCATGAAGCAAACTGTCTGTTTTTATTTGTACACGACGTATTGATTTCCAAATCTTTTGTTAATAAATTATTGCGTATTCCTTTCATTAGATGAGGAGGGTCAAAAAATGGTATAATTTCTTGACCATCTACTTCGAATGAATAGCCTGTAACAATATACATATATATATATCTCAATTTATTTAAATATCAACATAAGTTTCTTACTTCAAATTTTCTCATATTTCGTACTTGTAAAAATATATTATACGGTGTTCTATTCCTTGTTTCCACCTATTTCCTTCAGTATCTTTTAGTAGCATATTGATTGCTGCTACATTACAAGAGCCTTGATCAAAAACAGTAGCTAGGATTTCAAATCCGCTTTTGTTTACGACAGTAATTATTTGCTTTATGCAACGCAGTAATTGAGGTGTTTTAGTTACACTGTCGCAAAAACCGAATGAAATTGGCATTTTCCAGCCACTGTACAACCCTCTTAGCATAAATACCAGAGCATGATCTGCAAATCTACTACTCCTTCTCATCCCCCAGTCTTCAAAGCCAACAATAATATCACTTTTTGAATCGTATTGTACATGTGGTGCTAAAGCCATTTCATCCCACATGAGAAGGCAATATTTTTCCTTGCTATCCATTTTTTTGCTTTCTGACGTAAATATCTAAGTATAATTTTGCACACACCAGGTTTCAATACAACTTTTTGTAATAACCGTTTCAACGTTTTCTTGCTGGGCAGATTATACAAAGTTTGCATTAATGAGTAACACCTAGGGGAACGCTGCAAAAGAGATAAGGCGAGAATTTTCTCGTCTATGGCATATCGTCTGGCCTGAAAATAGTATTGTTATGTCAATTTGTGGACTAATTGCATTTCAAACAAAATGTCACAATTAGAACAAAATATTGATAGTCAAGCAATCAAGTACATGCATTGCGTAATTTAGACATGTATGTGAATAAAATTTGTAGACTTTTGAAAGAACAACACACACTACATACGCTATATACATACAATCTTGTAAGATAATAAAAAATAATTATGTAGTGTTTAAGTGTGTAAGGATTCGAAGTCGTAGGGTGATCTTTTAACAGTTTTATTAAATTCAGGATGCTTCGAGTCGCAACCTTCTCGTACGATTGCTCGTGAGAGACTGCTCGCTCGTTACATGTTCTTGCGGGTTTCGGTACACAAAAGACAATCGCCAAAAAGAAACAAACGTGGTTGACAATAGTTCGGTCTCTGGCGCACGGTAGCACCTCGCGCATAGCGACAACGCTAGATGGCTGTCTTATCGAAACTTATCACATTCGGCCATTCCTGACCTTGATCTCCGACCTCGGAGTCAGGGTTGTTTCGTTGTAATACATTAACATTGGTATTATCACTGGCGTTAACATTAGTATTATCGTTAGTATGAACATTAGAACAGGGCCTCATATTCATCGCCTCCCATGTCCCCTCATAAGGTTTACTGGTCATCTGATGGTCACTAACATCTCTTACAACGTATCTATTGTTACGCAAAACTCTCGCTATCTCGTACGGCCCTTTAAACGCAGGAATAATTTTATGCGACACACCTTTTGTCGTCTCTAT
>NW_011964999.1:0-1032 GCF_000949405.1 Vollenhovia emeryi
GATTTTGAAAATTTTCAAAACAATGTATATCGACATTTCGGGGTTGCGAATCTTCATGTACTATTTCTTCTACTACATTATCATGAGCATTTAGCGTTTGCGATGGAAAGTCTGAAGACGTGTCTTCGAAGTAAGTAGTGGAAGCTAAATTCTCTTTAGTTTCACTACTTCCCAAATTTCCACAAGTCACGTGATAATGATTCTTTTCACATGAATAAGTTAAGGAATTATTATTTTGATTTTGGCCTTGTAAGTGTGTTTTTCTCACAGAAAGATGTAATCTACGAATGCGTAAACAATTATATTGTTGACGACTTGATAAATTCTTAAAAGCTTTGCGAGTCGTTGAATTCATGTTTCCTTCCATTTCAATTAAGATTTTCCAATTTAATTTTATGTAAAAAAATATACAGTATTATTTCTTATTATTCAGTTATAAAGAAATAAAAATTAAAAATTAATCAAATTGATAGAACTATGCCTGTGAAGAGATTTAAAATCGACAATAAAAAAAAGGACTAAGCAGGCAATGCTGGGCGTCCGTGCTAAGAATATGTTATAACATAGTGATACATAATATATAACCAAGTTAAAATAAATTAAAAATTGAAACGTTTCAACCTTGAATCTCGGTATACTGTACAAACAACTCAGGCAATACTGTCTAAAATCGGGTCATAAGACGTTTCAAAGGAGTCTTTTACTGGGGGGTCTACAACGAGTTGTTAGCCATTACTCAGAAGTCATGAGTTCACCTGAAAAAAAGAAAGATCGACATATATTATAGTACGTTACGATTTCTGACTAACGGCTAGCAAATCATTGTAGACCGGGCCTTAAACATCTTTCAGACATCGTTTGCGAAAATGCCTATAAGTCTTTTAGACGTCTTATAACTTGATTTTGGATTTTGTGTTGTCTGGGAATGTAGCAAAATTTAACGACACCAATTTGACCAGTTATTGTGATGGACTTGTATCAAAAAGGATTATATAAAATCCTATACACAGTGAGAAATGATTCGTCGATCGT
>NW_011964999.1:2794-5422 GCF_000949405.1 Vollenhovia emeryi
TGTAACTGGGTTCGTAGCATCTGATTGTTCAATTAAACATTTTCCGAATTTCGTAGCATCAAAATGGATTGTAGTCTATACAATACGAAGTTAACTAGTTTTACAATCTCCAGTTAACTTAATGTATTATAATTATTTCTATAAACATTTATAACATAAATAAACAACTTTGATAATATTGATGATAATTATTTACACATTACTTAATGTAAAAATATTTACAAAAATTTAACGTACATATTTTCAAAATATTTAAATCTTTCTTATAAATATTTTAAAAATATTTTATAAATATTTTGTGCTGTGTCTGGGAGTTTAGCACGCTTGGCAATTCTTTTTCTGACGGGCAGATGCTTGCACGTTCTTTTCTCGTTTCTGCCGGTCGGATCTGTACTCAAAATTCTGCTGCAAATATGCATGAAGAGTTTAACGCGATTTGCTGTTATTTTTCTGTCAGGCAGATACTTCGATACTGTTTTCACATTTCTGCTGCATGTCTACTTTTAACAAATAGTATAAAATTTTACAGTAGCTTCTTACAGCAGACTGCTGCAATAGTAAGTGAATACTTGTTCAATACCAGATATTATGCACTTCTGTCGCAATTTTGGGCTGTTTCTTGCGCACTTCTGCGGGCCGTATCTGAACTGTCAGATTGTGTTACCAGGGTAGCAGCAGGCCTCACTTTTAGCACTAATTTCCTCGTTAATTATTAAAGTCTCCGATCTGCCTCCGCTTTCTCCGACTAATACGCGCACGCCGAACACGATGAGACTACTTTTATGTGCCTGAGAGCAATCTAGACCGCATAAATGATCACCACACGCGGAGCTCTATAGAGCACGTCCATACACGGCCGCTGCCACGACGGAACCCCCCCAATACATGTGTCCTAAGATTATCGGTAATGTAGGAAATGGAATTATAAATGTCGGTTACCGACATTATCGACATTTTTAATTCCATTTAGATGAGGGCACTATCCCGTTGGAGTTTGTAGCTATTACCCGTACCGTATTACGGTTGTATTGGTATACTACATATACCGCGTGTCGAGGAAGCAAACGATATCTGTTCTTGTGATATGACAAAAGTTTATTATTATTCGATTACACTTATACTGTCCTTAACTCTGTACTGTATCACGGACTCGCAACGACTGTTACTAACTAAAGAACGTGCGCGCGCATATCGCTGGTTACTACGCCATTTCGTAAAGGCGGTCTTTTATGTGTGTCGCGTCGAGCGCTATTGGACAAAAGATGTCTAGTAAGGAAAGAGAGTCGCTACAAGTTCGGGCGTAGCTTTAGCATCCTCTTAATGCCGGAGTTTCAAGTGCAGCCTCCAATGTGCTTGCTAATGAGGAGATATTTTGGGAAGACTCAAGCATTACTTTATCTACTTCATCAATTGTTCCTCGCTTCCTCTTCTTAGGTATATCTGCTGATGGTGTCTGTTTTTTGAAAGTTATATTAGCAGCCAAGGTTTTCAAAGTGCTTGCAGATATATTGTCTGAAGTTAATGATTTGGTTGAAGCAGATGAAGAGAAGAACACGCTGTCATGGAATGCACTGCAGAAAGCTCTTCATCATTTGTATCTTCCAAACCTGCATCTATTTAAAGGCATTAATATTAGGTGTACAAATGAATAATCCAAATTATTTTAAGCAGTTATGAAATCAATTTTAAATTGAATAGATTTTCCCGCTCTTTTGTGTTTATACAATGTTGACATATAACTATTAAAAAGAACATATATAATAGTTTGGCGAAACGCCCAACGTAACCTTCAAAAGTATTCAGTTCAGTACAGTCGAAAATGGCAACAGATAAGGTGCATATCCGACACTGCATTCTTTACGAATTCCAGCAAGGAAAAATGCTACAAGAGCGTGCGAATCGATTTGCTCCTTTCTCGGCGAAGGTGTTGTATCGTACGATGTGTGCGCATTTTGGTTTAAGCGGTTTAAAAGCGGTGATTTTAGTCTAATCGACAAACAACGCCCTGGCGGCCCTCGGAAGCGCGACAACGATGATTTGGAACAACTGCTCGCTGAGAATTCGGCACAACCCAGGTAGCAAGATGTCGTCATTATAACGTCGATTTAAGGTCACTTCTCGTCATTTGACGTCAAGAGACTAAATAATGACGTTAAATAAACGTGATATTTGTGACGATATATTGTCGGTATAAAAATGTCGTCATTTTATTGTCATGTTTAAGTCATATTTAATGATAAATATTACAACCTTTATAAATTAAATAATAATTGAAAGCTAATGAGTATATTAAAACATAAACTTTTTCTGCCACGCTTTCGCTCTTAATTCAAACGAGTAACAAAATGTTAGATGCTGCTGCGCTACTCGATTTGCAATCTGCGCATGCCCGAACAGTCCTCGCGTATTAGCGTAGCCATATTGGCTGTGTTTTGCCGAACCTCTGGATAGCTATAAGGTACGTAAGCGGCGAGCGTTCGGTGAGCTCGGTCACGAACACTTGGCTGGGCACTACCAAGCCACATTGCTAGCAGAGGTCCGGCAAAACACAGCCAGTGTTAGAATTAACGAGTGCCCGATCTGTGTGCACGTGTACGATACACGTAAGATGATACCCGCCTGTATGTA
>NW_011965000.1:0-3140 GCF_000949405.1 Vollenhovia emeryi
AGCTTCCGGTACCACTCTCGACCAGACTGCTTTAAGCCGTAAAGTGGTTTCAGTAATTTGCACACTTTGTCTTGTTGACCGGGCTTGACGAACATCTGTGGCTGCTGCATGTAGACTTCGTCGCTAAGTTCCCCCTGGATGTAGGCTGACACCACGTCCATTTGGTGAACGTGCATCTCCTCATTGACGGCTGCAGCAAGTAACGTGCGAATCGTTTCGTACCTTGCCACGGGGGCGAACACCTCGTCGTAGTCGATTCCTTGTTTCTGAGTGTGCCCCCGGGCGACGAGCCTTGCCTTGTACTTCTCGACTTCGCCTTGCTGGTTTGTTTTTGATTTGAACACCCATCTGTTCGTCAAGACGCTAGCGTTCTTCGGCCGCGTCACAAGATCCCAAGTACGATTTTCTAGTAGCGTATCGTACTCCTTCTTCATGGCGGTTAGTCATTTGTCTTCGTCGTGTCGGCCCAAAACCTGAGGTGCCGATTGAGGATCCGATCTGCAGTGTTGTACATTACACTCCCGTTGCTGTTGGACGGTGTTGTATGCTTTCTTCGGTCGGCCTGGTTGTCCAGTTCGCACGATTTTCGGGCGACCTGGTGCTCTTCGTGGCGCGCTAGATTCCTGCTTCTCTTCCTCGATGAATTCGTCGTCGGCGCCGTCGGATTCCACGTCAGTCTGGCATTCGGACTTGTTTTCAGTGTTGTCCTCGACGTCGCCCGATCCAGAGTCCAAGTCTGCCTCCCTCTGATGGCTGGCGCCGGGGTTCACAATATCAACTGGCCATGACGCCACTGGGGTCGCGACGGTCTCGAAGAACTTGACGTCTCGCGCCTTGATGACGATTTTTGTCCCTGGCTTCCAAAGTCGGTAAGCTTTCGACTCGCTGGAGTAGCCCACAAGGACGTATGCATCACCCTTTGGTTGGAACTTGCCTCTTCTTTCGCCCTTTTTGAGCGCGATGACCCTGCTACCGATGGACCTGAAGTACCCCACGTATGGCTTGCGTTGTGTCCAGACCTCGTAAGGGGTGGTTCCGTCCAGGCATTTTGTCGCACTCCTATTGCGAAGATACGTGGCAGTGTTGATGAGCTCGGCCCACAGCGACTCCGGCAGTCCCGCCTGCAGCATGAGGCACCGAGCCATCTCGACCAGCGTACGATTTGCCCGCTCAGCAACACCGTTCTGCTGGGGTGTATACTCGACGGTGAGCTGGTGGACAATGCCCTCTCCTTCAAGGAAGGCTTTGAAGTTGTTCGACAGGTATTCTTTCCCGTTGTCCGTGCGGAGCCTCTTGATTCGCTGACCAGTCTCGTTCTCCACTCTTCGTTTGTAATTTTTGAAGGCTTGAAGAGCGTCCGAGCGGTTACGCAACATCGTAGTCTCTGTGTACCTAGAGCGGTCATCGATAAAAGTGATAAAGTACTTAGCCCCCCCGCACGACTGCGTTTTCATCGGGCCGCAAATGTCAGAGTGAACTAATCCCAGAACGACTTCCTCACGGTTCGACGAAGCTTTGAACGGCTGTACATGTATCTTACATCTCGCACACACCTCACAATTAATTTCGCTCGCCGTTGTCGCAAGATTCATACCGAGAACCATACCATCGCTCACTAACTTTTTCAAGTCACCGATATTCAAGTGCCCGTAACGCTGGTGCCATCGAAATAAATTGTCGCTAGAATCGCTCGCCTGCGCTACATATTCCGACTGCTCGTCCACAACGTACAAATGATCGCGTTTGGTTGCGGTTAAAGCTATCGAGCCATTTTTCCTATGCACCGTCGCGCGTTCTCTGTCAAACGTCACTTTATAACCGTTGTCTGTGATGCTTGCTACCGACATCAAGCTGTTACGAAGGTCGGGCACGTACAACGCGTTCTGTAATTTTACGAGGTTCTTATAGTTCGCATTTACCTTCGCGCCTATCTGAACGACACATTCGCCTTTCGCCTTCACGAAACTGTCCGCGGCGGTATAAATTTTCATTCGTTCGTTCCCGTCAAGTTCCGCGAAGCTTTGCTTGTCGTTGCACATATGTCTAGTTGCACCGCTGTCGAGGTACCACGAGCTCGATTTCCCGGCAATTTCGGCGTTACACGCAATCGCGGTCATCGCGTCGCTTACATTGTTTTGCTCGTCCTTATTCGGCTTTGACTTGCATTGTTTACTCATGTGTCCGGACTTTTTACAGTTAAAACATTTTCCCTGAAATTTACGCACGTCGGATTTCTTACCGGTGTTTGTATTCGTCTTTGTTTTCTCGGAACGATTCTTTGTAAACAACGCAGACCCCGGCTTCTTGTTGTCGACGCGGTCACTCTGTCTCGCTTCCTCCTCGATCAACTTAACCTTCAAATTCTCGAATGTCGGTATGTCGTCGCGGGACTCGATCGCGATACTAAAGCTCTCAAACTCGTTGGGCAACGAACCCAATAACATGATGGACAGCAACTCGTTGGGTATCGCTATACCTGCTTCTTCAAGTTGTTCCGCCTTCTGGGAGAAGTCCGTTACATATTGCGACATCGTGGTGTTGACGTCTTTTTCCAACCTGAGCAGCTGCTTGTAGAGAGCTGCTTTACGCACGGGGCCCCGGGACTCGAAGACTGTCTTCAGCGTGTTCCAGGCTTCGCTCGACGTGGTTGCCTTCTTGACGTGATTGAGCTGGCTGTGCGTGATACTCAAGTTGATAAGCGCCAGCGCCTTGGCGTCCTTCTTTGTCCAGTCCGCCAGTTGCGCCGCCGCGGCTGCCGTTCCGCCCTGGGCACCGTCGACGTTAGGTTCCGGCTTCCCCTGCGTGCCGTCGACGTACGGCCACAAGTCGTTGAACACCAGCACACTTCTCATGTGTACTTTCCACAGCTCGTAGTTGTCTTCAGTCAGTTTTTCAATGTTCGCGAAACCGGTTGCGGTCGCCATTTTTTTGGTGTGTATCCGCAAGCGTACCCTCCTTTTTTTTCACTGATCACTCGCGCAGTGGAGGCAAGAGCCTGGGCCCATAACCTGTTAGGATTTCTCGGGTGAATGATATGAGGCCACAGTTAGTATCAGCTATAAGTGTTTATTGGTAGAAAGAAAGGTAGAACACACAAAACGAGCACCGTCGGACGTACGATCGGGCTACAGGCACGCTAG
>NW_011965000.1:4100-5423 GCF_000949405.1 Vollenhovia emeryi
GAAACATTGTTTATAACAATTTTTATTATTAATAACACCCCGACGGTTTGCATATTAAATACTGTATGTTCCGAATTTATTTGTTTGGTTGTTCACTGTTTAATATTTTCATATTAATTAATGATGTAGTTAATAAATAAATATGTTCTGTAATTTAAATAATGTAGTTAATAAATAAATATGTTCTGTAATTTAAATAATTTATAATTGTCCAAATTATTTAAAAAAAATATATAATTTAGAATAAAAATATAATCGATGCCTGTTAAAATTCATATTGAAAAAAACCGATGCCGGGAGGGAGGGAAGGGAGAGGAACAGAGTAGTCTTTATGCGGAGTAGCAAATGCCGATCCACCCACGCTTTGACAAACGAGATCACCACGATCATAAGATCATCCGCAGGAGCTGTTTACAAAAAGGATAATATAATTCATTATATCACGCATACACACACTATGAAGAAAGAGAGACACACACGTACATACACGAGAGAGAGAGAGAGAGAGAGGGGGGGGAGAGAGAGAGAGCACTCCTACCACCACCACCGCTGCAGCGTGTGGGCAAACGTTCAAGAACGGACATCAGTGCCGCGGTGCCGACCTGGTAGCAGCTATCTACACGACTTCAAGATCATTTGTCTGAAATGTGTATATAATAGAGACACACAGACTTTTATATATTTAGCAATGGAAACTTACCTTGATTCAGTTTTTGCCATCGAAATTATTGAATAAAAATCTCGCTGCGTGACTCGTTTAACTAATCTGTGATAGACCAAGAGGGTTACGTTTATTAACAGGTGGCTTACGCAATAGTTAGTTCCTCTGTGATGCTCTTTTACCTTAGATTAGTTTAACTACAAGGTAAATTGTATGGGATATTACCATAGCGCGGGACGGCAGTAAAATTTTACAAATATGCATTACCGACTTAGTAACACGTTGTCTTACGCCCCGCTATTTAAGTTTACTCATATAATTGACGCCAGATAAATGATTTCGTGATTTAATTTATTAATACAATTATTAATTATAAAATATATGATACATCAAAAGGAATATATTGGTGGAGCATGTGAAGGCTGAGGAATGGAGTAGAGTTAATCCCGAAACGCCAATGACGATCCACCGCTGCTGTCGACGAAGAAATGACCAGGATTAAAAATCTTCTGCACGACCTGTTTGAAAATAGACTAAATATTCAATCCAATAATATGATTAATTATATCACGCATACACACACGTACACATACACGCGCATGTATATGTATGAGAAAGTGAGACACACATGTACATACACGAGAGAGAGACAGAGAGAGAGA
>NW_011965001.1:0-5427 GCF_000949405.1 Vollenhovia emeryi
CCCATATAGGGTTTTACTAACGGTCCTATTCTGGCCCAAAACTGGTTCCCAGGTCACCAATATTGGCGCGATAATGGCACCCATGATTGGCACAGCAATGGGACTTCTCTGGAACGATAACTTCGGTCCAGCAATAGGTAACAATGTACGGCCAAACATGGCAACCAATCATGGGCCATTACTGGTCAATATATCATGCCAACATTCGGCCATTAATGGTTAATCTATCCTGCCAATATTTGACCATTAAAAGTTAACCTATTATGCCAATAATAACGTTTTTATGATGCCCGGTCTAGCTTTATTATTATTTTATTGCTTTATTGCACAAATATAGTTTTACAAATATACATCTTTCAAAATATATTTTACTCGAAAAATTTACCATTTTTATTATTAATACTTATAGATATATAATTTTTATGTATTTTTTAATGTATATTTTAATTTTATGTATATTTTAATGTATTTTTAATAATTGAATCCTATTTAACAATAAAAAAACAATTCGGTTAAACCTGGCACTGCAATGTAAGAAAGCTATGTTGGCATTCTTACGGTACAGTATTTATTACTTAGAAAAGAAAAGTTAAAAAATATTTTAAGTTTAAAAATTCTTTTTATTATGTTTTAAAAAATATATATGTTTCCATTCTTTTTAAGTAGGACGAACTCAAATTGTTAATTTATACATTTACATTTTTTTCTCGTTGTTTACGGCCGCCTTCTCTATCGCCAGCTCGGGATAGCCACATGCCCACCTGGCCCGGTAATTTTTTAACATCTATTTTCTCTCCATATTTTTCAATCAAAGCATCTGAGAAAAATATTATGTTATAATAAATATTCTAGTTACAAATTATATAAGACATAAGGATTGATATTAAAAGAAATTTATTTTACCTCTTAAACACAGATATGTGTTTGTCGCACTGAAATTTCTTTTCCCTTGACCATGAATTATTTTTCCAGTTCCCGAATATTGCAATTCGACCGTTTTGACAATCACTGATCCTAAAGTTTTAGCAATGCTGTCTTTTACGGTTGCATCACCAGCAATTAAAATTCGGAACAGTGTCATCTATAACAAAGAAATTAAATAAATTTCTTTACAAATAATGTTTATAAGATGTATTTTCTACTTATTTAAAATTATTTACCAATGATTCTCTTTTGTTTTGAGAATTCATTAATGAATTTTCGAGCTGCAAAAAATCCTCCAATGTTGATGTAGGTAAACTTATTTCCAAGTCGCTTTTAAATTTCTCTACACCTTGTGTCGTCTTAATTTCTGTTGAACTGTTTAATAAAATTGTATGTTTAATGTCATTAATTTTTTTGTCCAGGTCGTATAAAATACTTCTTTTTGCAGACGTTATTTGACTTGATATTGCTTCTTGCAGTTGTTTAAACTTGTTGTCTATGTAGTCCTTTTCAATGAGCACATTCTCTGGAACTAAAAAATAAGGTAGAGATCTAATAAATATAAAAGCAGTACATATTTAAGAGAATTTCAAGTATTTACTTGGTGGTAGATTTATTATATCTATCGCGTTTTGTTCAAAAAAAGGATTATCCATTATTTCTTCTGTTTCCATTGGTTCATCTGTCGAGCATATCCCTAAAATACAAAAATAATCATACGAGGTCTGTCCGGAAAGTATCCGACCTTGTGCTCTAACCTTGTACCTGGGGGTGCTATTGTTAAAAATAGCTATTCATCATTTAGGGGGGACCTTTATGAGTGTCCCTGCCAGGTATCACGGTCCTTCGAGTCTTCAGTCGACAACGGTACGCTGTTTAGTAAACATTGAATTTTGTGTGCGTCGCATTTCACGATGACTGAACGCATCGAACAAAGAGCCTGGCAGTGGCACTCATAAAGGTATATTATAAAGGTATACTATACCTGGATATAGTATATACCTGGATTGTTCTTCGTTTTTGGCTGGATGGTAAGCAATGAATTTACTGATGCCGAAGAAGGCTTATCACACTGTCGGAAGGATTTCACAGCATTCAAACTTTCTTCGACGACCCTTGTGGACATTTTAATAGGTTGGCTTTCATCACATCCGTCATCAGTGCATTTAATTTCATCGGACTTCAAGGCTCGCTTGAGCCGCCTTTTCCCTTGTTTTAAATCTTCTAATTATTAAAAAAGAAAAACTTACAGTAATCGCACATTAATTTACAAAAAAACTATTAATTATTATTATTACATACTTGCGTATGCAATGACTTTTATTGCAAAAGATTCCCAATGTGTCTCGGGCTCTTTCAAAGATAATAGCCAGCTGTCAATGTGCTGGTAATCGCACGGACCTGGATATAGGCATGTATATCTGTTCTCTGTATCTTCGTGCAACCATGAGAGTGGGACCAAATCAAGACTTCTAGAATTTAAGTCTTCGTCCGTAAAACGAACGATCGCGTATCGTTCCTTGTCTTTACGGAACATCTAATTAAAAATATAATTATTTAGCTGTGTTCACCTAACCTTAAATATTGTTTCCTTACCTTGTTTTCAGTCCAATCATTTTCATTTTCCTTGTTCATTTTGTTTTCACGCAATATTCTTACAATTTTTATCTTTAATAGTTGAAATACTTCTAACTTTGAAATACTTCCAACTCCTGCCTTTTCATACAGTTATAGGAAGGGATCGTAACTAATTGTGAGCCGGTCACCGCAGGTCAACAATCGTAACTATAGGCCGACTGCGCATGTATGTGCACGCTTATACACACACATATATATATGTGTGTAATTCCCAATATATTTGTGTTTACATTTGTATATTTATATTTATGTATATTTATATTTATATATTTTACACTTATTAGTACTTATTTTACTTTTCCTTATATATTTTTTATTATATATTTTTATTATTTGCTTTATTTTATATTATTTATATATTTTTTAAAAATATCATTTGCCACTTGTGATTTATTAAAAATGTAGCAAAGTAACTGCGTGTAATTCTTTTTCTATGTTTAATAAAACACATTTGTACTTAACCATTTTTATTGATACTAATTTATGCGATGCAATAAATCCATTTCCACGAAAAATGCCTACTTGCATCGATGAAAGTGGATAAGTAAAGGCCTCATGTTGATTAGTCATTTCATATCCTAGGACAAAAATTTCTTCGGTTGTAATAATATCATTTTCATATCTATGACATTTCTTCATGATTTGTTTAATGATAAATATTTGTGAATTTTTCAATAAAACGGCGTTATTAGGATGAATTGATGTCAAAGTAGAGTTATTCATTTTAATTGAAGATATAATTTTATAATCATTTCCATCATATGTAAATAGTCCAGCGCCATCATCTATTATACAGTTCGAAAGGGTACATTTTTTTTTAATTTTTAAACGATTTCCAGAATTTAATTCAGATAATCTATTAACTATCTGAGTTAATGGTTTATTGGGAGATTTGACTAATTTTTTAAATAGACCAATGTAGCTTTCACCCCAAAATGCTGAAATGCCACTTAATGGAATGTTATGATTTATCACATCATTTGCAACATGAATCAAATTATGCATACTGAGGACTTGAGAGCTTTCTCCATACAATGATGGTAATAATCTGAAAAACTGTGTTAGCAAATATTTAGCGTAATCACAAGTGGTCATCGATAAGTCACTGCTATTCAATATACGACATGCTGCAGAAAACAGTAAAAAATGTCTGTAGTGATGATCGGGTAAAACACTTTTCAAAACGACAGTACCACAGTATAATAGGAAAAATCTAAATTGCGTGGCTTTCCATCTTGAAACGAGATAAACATCAAATTTTTTTCTTTGGAATTCACAAGGCACATCGGCTGTAACATTTAACATTATTCTGCGTAAATTATTGATATCTCTTCGTTTCAATCTTGCAGAACTTTTTTTCACAGTCCAATTTTCTAACAAATATTTCATCGTTCCGAGATATAGCAGATGCATAGAATCTAGAACCACATCATTAATGATATCAAAATTCGGCAACAGTAACAATGGAGACATAACATTATCTTTATGGTGCTGTGGTTGATTTCGGCCTTCGAAAGACTCTTTTGTACGTTTTAAACAATTTGTTTCAGGGTATATTCTTTTTTTCTTCAATTCTTTCCCAACGCTGATTCCTTTAACTGAACATCGTTCACAAGCGTAGAATGCGCCAGGTGGTTTAATGCATTTTATAAATGACCTTGCTGGGGAATCAGCTATAATTGCAATTATTCTAAAAGAATATGTTCTTGTGTTGATTGTTACTCCTTGGTTAATTAATTTAGTCGCTTCCGTTACAAAATCATTTAGATAATCATGCGCACTTGCAGGTTTTGAATCACCACAATATAAAGCAATTGTGAAAGGTTCACAATTGTATTCTTTATGAAATATTTTCATAATAATTGGCCAAACTTGTATTTGCGAATTATTGTAAATTTGCACACCATCAATGTGAACTAATATACAAATTTCTTTTTCTATAAATATCTGTGTATTAATAATGTGATTCAAACCATGTTCTATGCCGATATAAATATATTCTCCTTGAGTATTTTTATTGCTTTTTATTTGCTGTAAAATTCTATGGTGTTTCGTTCCTAAAAGACTTTGAGCAGTTCTTGGTAAAGATGAGTGTCCTTCCTCTCGCAGTATTCGTAGCAAATCTGTTACAACATTCAACTGCAATGTGTCCAAATTATCAAGCGTCCACTGTTGAATTTTACTTTTTATATTAGAGACGCTATTAATTTCTTCATTGCATAACACTGCACTATTAGAGTCATTTTTATGAGAAACATTAGTACTACTATCATTAATACTATTGCTTTGTATAGAATCATTCTCACTCGTATTAACTGTTTCTTCACTATCAAACATAACCTCACGTAATCGCACATCAGTGTCAATATCATTTTCTTCTCTACTGCTGTTATTTTTATTATTAACTATTATATTATACTCACTATTGTCTTTTTTATTTTTCTCCAGCTTATTTAATTTTCGAAATTTTTTTTGTCTGTAATAATTTTGCGACATTGTCGTCACTTTATCCAAACGGCGTTTCGGTTTTCTACTGCGTTCGAAAAAAATAACGAAGGTAATTACCTTAACTTTCAGAGTATGTGTAAGTCACAGGTGAAGAATATAAAATTCAATAGTATTATGTACCAACCTGACTGGCTAAACTTGATAGAAATCACAACGTTTCGACATAGGCGAATTAGTCAAGTACTGATCAAGCCAAGTACTGATAAATCATTGGTCATCGTATATCGGGCCAAGCATTGGCGCCATAGCAAAGTGTACAGTTTCTTATATGAATGGCACCCAATCATTCGCCAAGCATGGGCCATTATAGAATGCCAAGTATTGGCCAATCATCAGTTACCATATATCGGGCCAAGT
>NW_011965002.1:0-5427 GCF_000949405.1 Vollenhovia emeryi
GGTCTGAGTTCAAGAACCGACGACAACGTGCAACGTGTGCGTGCTTTGAACTCAGACCGACGGTTAAGTGTTCGAATGGTTGTCGTCGGTTCTTGACATTGACGGGCGTCCCGCGCGGGGTGCGTCCTCCACACTCTCTCGGCGATCTTTGAACAGTTTGTGCCACTTAAAAACTGTAGTTTTTGAAAGACTATCACTCCCGAACACTTGCCGAATCATGGCCAATGTCTCTGTACCAGATTTTTCCAGCCAAACACAGAACTTAACCGCGTAGCGCTGTTCAAGTGTTCGCTGCAATTTGGAGCTTGCACCGAGTCCCTCGACAAAGGTTCACTAAATCAACGATGAATCTCGCACGGAAGCTCGCAGGCGACTGACGCCTAGTGCGTTTTGAAGCTGAGAATTCCCACCATTGAGCCCGCCTGGTGCGAACACGCTGCGAGTTACAGTCGCGTTAGGAAAAAAATGTTCCCGATACTTTTTATACGCAACCTGTATTTCAAAATCATCGGAGCCACCCTTTGTTGATATATGTATTTACCCTTCTTCCTCATGGTATATCTTAAAAAATTAAAAATTGTCTATTTAGATTTTTAAAAAATATAAAATGTGTATAGAAACGTTGGTTTAATTTTAGTTGATTTCCTAGATTGTATCGATCATATTGTTTTTAGAAAATATTAAGATAGGCTATTTTCTTTTGTCCTCTCGGAGCTTTATTCAATAGCCTTCACCTGACGCAGCCGGGTCCAAAGCCGTCAGGGCTCATACTAATTTTAAGGTTGAGTTCCGCATATGGTTTGGTTAATCGATTCTGAACGCCAACTAATTTTTAAAATCAGTAAAAGATCTTGAACAAAATTTAGAACGACAAGCTAACTTGGAAAAATTAAGAAAAGAGCGGTCATTGGAAGGACCTAGGTTAGGTCCCTCCAATGACTAGGAGTTTCATTAATGTTGCATTCCTGTGTAACGAGATGTTACATTGGATTTGAACGCGTGAGCAGGAGCCGTAGCGCGCCTCTAGCGAGCTCTAATAACATAGCCCCACAAAAAGAAATTATCTGGACCTAACAAGGGGAAGCTATAGGCCCGTAGGCTGGGATTTGGCTGAATTTTAAATATGTTGTCCTACATCCTCCTCAATAATAAACGGTGCAGTAACTTTTGCCAATGGGCATTAGTTTAGAAATTATTTTTAAATGAGCCACGTGTGTAATCTACCGAATCAATAACACGTTTTTTAATTTAGCTGCGTGGAGGGCCCAGTGAGAAATGATTCGTCAATTGATGTCGAAACAATGTCAAATCGACGTCAATTTGACGGTATGGATGTCGATTGGACATCGTTTTGACAGCGATCGACGAATCATTTCTCACTGGGGGGCCAGCAAGTCGAGAGACTAGAACGCTGGAGGTCTCGAGTTCAAGACTGGCTTTTTTCCATTTATTTTATGGTAATATATTTTTTGCATAAATATTAATGCTATATTAATCCTAAACAAATTTTTATTTCACGAATTTGCATATTATCTGTGGAAAGGGTCATTTTTATTTAATAAAACGTAATATACTCTGGTCCAAAAAATTAACGCAACAAGAAATTTACATCAAAATTTAACGAATTTCAAATAAGCGTAACTTCGCGAAAACTGGTCGAATTAAAGTTTTTTTTCCTTTTATAGGGCAAAGACTCTGCTTTAAGAAGCCCTAATTGGAATATGCATTCACTCTTCCCATTTCCCGGAACTTCCTCAAAATCAAGATCATGTTTTTTTTTCTAAAAAATTGCACAACTTTGACGCACTGTACGGAGTGTAATAATTTTTCTTCGCCAGTTCTGCTTACGGTATCAAAAAGTGTGTACTTCTCCCTTCAATTTAAAAAAAAAGAAGTTCCTACTAAAGGGTCGTTTTCTTCACGTTTAAGAAGCAAATCGCAGATGATCAAACGGTTCACCAAGTGAATTTTCTTCAGCTCATGAGGAACCCAAACATCGAACTTGCTTACGAATCCAAGCTTCTTTAAATGGTCATGAACGGTTGATTGACCAATGTTTAGTGCCTCTGCAATCTCTCATGTTGTGTAACGTGGGTTAGACTCAACCAATACCTTTATTTCGTCATCTTCAGCCTTCATTGGCCTTCCTGAGCGAGGAGCATCGTTCACATCAAAATCGCCAGAACGGAATTTCGCAAACCAGCGCTGGCACTGACGTTCTGTTAGAGCATCGTCACCATAAACTTTGCACAACTTCTTACAAGCTTGCGTCGCATTCTTGCCTTTGCGGAAATAAAAAAGAAAATATAGCGAAAACCTATGGTTTTTTCATCCATTTTCAATTGCGTATAATATCTATAAAACTCAGTCGAATCGCACTATCTTTTGTTTATTGTGTAGGTT
Organism: Vollenhovia emeryi; assembly: GCF_000949405.1. Classification (NCBI taxonomy): domain Eukaryota; kingdom Metazoa; phylum Arthropoda; class Insecta; order Hymenoptera; family Formicidae; genus Vollenhovia; species Vollenhovia emeryi. Next base: position 2,404 of record NW_011965002.1, read on the forward strand.
AGAAGTGTCACTTCAAACGGTATAGTATATAAGTGAAGGTGAAGCAAATGGCGCTTCTATTCTAAAAATGAATTAACGACATCTGTTAGCAAAATACGACATGACTTTCCGGATTACCCAATAGAATATTTTTCACAAAACTGTATGTACATATTTTTAACTGAATCGATATTTTAGTTTTGAGTTTAAAACAAAAATACAGCAGCGGGACACAAATGGTCGTTGCATGCGTAATAAGCATTGAGAAATAGATTTATTGTACAAAATATTCGATTAAATTCGTGTGTCACTCTACTCATGTCGCAAATGGATTTATTAACGTAAAACGGATGTGATTTGGATCTATTGCATTTCCTGTGGCATTCAATGGACATCCTAAATCGAACGTATAGTAAACGTCCATAATTTGTTCAAAGAAGTTAGACATAAAACGGTTATGTTTTGGACATCTACTGGATGTCTTTTGATAGACATCTAGTGAATATCCATAAACGGAGACGAGAAGACGTTCATAACACGTTCATGGACGTACCGACATAAAACAAACATAATTTGAGCGTCCGATGGATGTCTTGTGCTGTGCTTCTTCCTTGTTACTTTTTAATAATTATATGTAATTCCAGAGGTTGGCGTTGTCTAAAACAAATACTTATTGGTATTTATCTCTTATTTTATCAGGTATTCCGGTGTTAATCGAGAATGTTCTGGAGGAACTGGATGTCACATTGGATCCTATATTGATACAGAAAACATACATATCCAGTGGTCTTATATACATCAATTGGGGCGAAAAAGATATTGAATATAATCCATGCTTCAGATTATATATTACAACTAAACTTCGTAATCCACACTATTCACCAGATGTTTTTAATAAGATAACATTAATTACTAGTGTTTTAACATTGGAAGCATTGGACAATCAATTGTTGAGCATTGTGGTTGCTAAAGAACGCCCAGATCTGCAGGAGAAACGCGAGTACTTGATCGTACAGAGTGCTTTGAATAATAAAGCATTAAAAGAAATGGAAGATGACATTTTACAGATACTATCAACCTCCGGCGCCAACATTCTCGAGGATGAGGAAGCTATACAAATTTTAGATTCGACTAAGAGTTTATCAATAGATATTGAGCGCAAGCAAACAATTGCTACAAAGACGGCATTACAAATTGAAAAATTCCGACAAAGTTATCATCCCATATCTGAATACAGTGCTGCTCTATATTACACCATTACCGATTTATCCAATATCAATATAATGTATCAATATTCAGTATCATGGTTCATCAATTTATTTATAATATCTATTGACATAGCTAGCAAGAGCAAGAATGTAGAAAGGAGACTCGATTTCTTACGCAAGACATTCACTTACAATCTTTATCAAAACGTGTGTAGATCTCTATTCGAGAAAGACAAGGTAAAGATAATTACTTTTATATTATTTTTTGTACAGCAAAACTAAAATTGAAAAATCAGTTTTTAACAACAATTTTGTGTCGTTTACTTATAATATAATACACTGAATCTCTTCCCAGTCAGAAATGATTCATCGATCGACGTCGAAACGATGTTGACCATCATGGTGACGGGGATTCGACATCATTTCAACGTCGATCGACAAGTCATTTCTCGCTGAATTCTTTCTTTCTGCTTTTCCTTTTTCCTCACCCTTTCTCTTTCTTCGGTAATTATTCAGAATAGGACCCTTTTTGAATTTCGATATTTTTTCGTAGTTTTCTTGCTAAAAAATTATAAGTTTGACAGTGATCATCAATCAAAGGAGATAAGAACCTATTCAACCTATATATATTTTTTAACTATTTAGGGTAAATATGCATAAAGTCATACCACACCAATTTCATTGCTGCTTAAATATATTATAGGGGAGGTTTTCCTGAGTAATTCCCCGCAAGATCCCAGTGGGAGATGTCATTGATTTAGAAGATATAACAAATTAAAGTGTAAAAATTTGAATACTTTTTCTTAGGTTTTATGAACTGGTATTAAGAACACAGTCAAGCATTTGTCTATAATGTTATACCATATATTAATATATGTGTAAAATATATGTAAAAACACACATGAACGCGGAAAAAGCAGAAAACCTAACCAGTGAACTCTATTTTACAAAAATATAATCTTATCCATCCTATGTCTAAGGTGTAGGTTATACCTCATCTTTTGCTTCCTCATAGAGGAAGCTTTGTTTTCGTGAAAAAATTGATTCTCAAGTATTTTTGCCAAATGTGTTAGAAATGTTTCAAAATTGTTTAGACCAAAACGCGTGTATGTGTGTATGTACGCTGAAATTGGTGTGGACCATAGTCATAGTAAGACTAGACTGCCCATTCCTTACTTCTCCCGTATTGAGAACATGTACAAACTTTGGAACGAGATAGCTGACAGTTGAGTGATCGTTTCATCTTTGTCTAATAAAAAGTTGTTCGGTCCATCGCCGCTTGTACATAGAGTTAGATTTAGTACGTAGAATTACCTAGAATAGATTAGATAATTTAGTTGATAGTTTGCGTATAAATGTGTTGTGAATTTGATTTGTCGTATTCCATGAGCTTGTAAATCATGGTGAGACGTCGGCGAAGCGCGGTAGCACTATCGATCGATGATTTTGACTCGTTGCCTCACCGTTCAGTGCTGCTATCGGCGGGCCCGACGGCAATCGGAGCAAGTACTCGCGTATGTGAATTTTCGTCAGCGCGAGAGAGACCGGCAGGAGCCGGGAGCACTCACCTCTAAGCTCTCGTCCGAGTGACATTCTATACGAAGCCGTCGCGTGTCGGAGCATTGCCTATTTGCCTACTTGTGCCATACACTCGGTCACACACACACACACACACACACACACACACGCACACGCACACGCACACGCACACGCACACGCACACGCACACGCACACGCACACGCACACGCACACGCACACGCACACGCACACGCACACGCACACGCACACGCACACGCACACGCACACGCACACGCACACGCACACGCACACGCACAC
>NW_011965003.1:0-5428 GCF_000949405.1 Vollenhovia emeryi
ATATATGTACATGTATTTCCAATACATGTTTACGACTAGAAATCAATAATTTGGAATGGTAATACAGGAATTACAAATGTCGATAATTACCGACATTATCGACATTTTTAATTCCGTTCAGATGAGGGCGCTATCCCGTCGGAGTTGGCCCGTCACTCCAGCATCCCCTTAACGAGTAATAAATTATCGAAAATCGTCGTCTTTGCCCTGTCCACTGTCCAATTCGAGCGCGTGGCGAGATGTGACCGCCCGGCGATCGATATTACCTGGCGAGGGGGGAGGACAGCGCGTCGTTGCCGGCGAGCTTACGTCGCCGCTCCCGCGTCTCGCGTCCTCACCCCTCGCCTGGCAATATCGATCGCCGTGCGGTCACATCTCGCCACGCGCTCGAATTGGACAGTGGGCAGGGCAAAGACGACGATTTTTGATAATTACTCGTTAACTATTGCGAAAATTGCAAATGGTACAGGACTTTTCTGTTCATCTCGATCCGTTCTACCTTCTCACGAGCTCTGGCAGAAATGTTGTGACTCACCCTGTATATATTACATTTAGGTTTTCGGTGTCTGTTTGTAAATTTAGTGTATTATCGGTCTTCTTAATAAAAAACATTTCGGCGATTTTTATTCTCCTGAGGCGCTCGCTATGTAAAATTCTTGGTTCTGACAAGTTGAACTCGTGATCATGTGATGCACGGTGTTTGCTGAGCACGGAGTGGAAGCTTTCGTCTTTTTTTATTTCATTTTTATATTCTGTAATTCTGGTCAGGTGTCGTTTGGTTTGGCCAATGTAAGAGGTTCCACAGTCGTTGCAATTAATACGGTAGATGATTTCGGTTTTTCGTCCCAATTTACTTGAACTTTGCCTCTTCTAACAATTTTATCTAATTTTTTTGGGACTCATCCATCAATACCTCTGGACCTCCGTTTACGACATATTTTTCATATTTTTCATTCCTCCGTCATCCATCTCTACTTCCCTCCCTCTCCTCCATCTTCTTCAACCATTCCTCCCGCTCTCCTCTTTTCCCTAATATCACATCTACCATTTCCTGCCACCCTTTCTCCCTCCCCCAACTCGTGCATTCCTCCCATACATGCTTCCACGTCTCCTCCCTCCATACACATACCCTACACTTTTTTCCTCCTCCTCCCAGTACTTGCCCCCTTTCATTTCATCCCCTAGTCTGAACCTTGCTATCCTTTGCCCTCTTTCCTCCTACTAACCCTTCTTTAAGTATTCCGGAACTCCTGTTCCCTTTATCCTCTTGTACCATACATTAGTTCTTGACTCCTAAATTCTTTTCCATCTTTCCTTCTCTTGCCATCTCTTCTCCCTTCACACCACCTCATCATCTCTCAACATCCCCTCGTCTCTCATTTTCTCTATCTTCCCTATTTTCCACCCTTTTCTTTATAAATATCTTTTTTCTCTCCTTCCCATTTTCCCCTCACCTACCCCCTTTTTGCTCTCCTCTCATCTCTTCCCAACACCTTCCCGCAAGTTCTCTCCTCCCCCTGCCCTAGCAACATTTCATATCCCCACGCTGTCATCCCCGTCCTCCCTCTTATCTCTTCCTTTTGAAATTTCTCCGTCACCATGTACTCTGGTGTATCCCAACCCACCTCTACTATCCATTTCAGAAACCTATCCTGCATCCTCTCCACCTCCTCCCTCTCTTTCTAACCCTATATTTCCACTCCATAACCCATCACCGGCCGTACTAGCCTGTGAAACAGTCATCTTTCTCGGCCAATCCCTTCAAAATCTTGTTTTACCTATCCCCTACACTTTTCCCATCATTACCGCTCCTTTCTTCACCCCTACCCTCACCTTTACCTTCTGTGCTCCATTCGCCATCAGCGTATATCCCAGGTACTTGAACTTCTTCACCTGCTCTATCTCTTTTCCCTTCCAGTTCCAGCTTATTTTCTTCCGCCTCCCTCCCCCCAGCACCTCATCACCTTTCATTCTCATTCCTCCTTCCCTTCTCACTCTCTAATCCACCCCTCTCAATAACTCTTTAAAATATCCTTCCCATTCCTCTAGTTTAATCTTCAGCTTCACTTTTTTCTTCCACCCCTTTCTCTGCCTATTACCTTCTATACCTGCCCCTCTGTTCTCACCCCTTCTATATCCTTCTCCCATTTCTCCCTTTCTCTCTTCTTCTCACATAAAATCCTACATTTTCTCTTTAACACCTTATAATACCCTCCCTCCCCCCTTGACTCTTTTATTTCCTTAATTATTTCTTTACCTTTTCTTTTAGCTCCCTACATTCTTCGTCCCGCCAACTACTTTTCTTCTTTCCCCTTCTCTCTTTCCACCCTCTTTACCACTTCCCTTACCCTCTCACTTAGCTTTCCCCAATCTTCCTCCACCTCTTCCCCTTCTTTCTCTTTTTTCCGAAATATTCTTCAAAGGTTATATTTCCCTCCTCCGTCCTTACACCCCTCCTTCTTCTTTTCTTCCTGACCCCTGTTCTTCCTTGTCCTCTTCCTCTCTTCCCCCTCCCAGTCATACCGTCATAGGTTGACGATCTGAGTCTATTCTCTCGTCCACCCTTATCCTATCCACCTCTTCCTTGTTTCTTCACTTCTCAACACGTAGTCTATTACTGACCCTCCCCTCCCTCCTTTGTGTACGTCCATTTCCCCTCCTCATTCCCCCCACATTCCCGTTCAGTATCGACCACCCCATCTCCAAAAATCTACACAATCTCCTTCCCTCTCCATTACTCTTCCCATCCCTCGACCTCCTTTCCTTCTTCCCCTCCTCTTCCACTCCATCATCTCTTACTCTCCGCCTCCCCTTCCCGTCCTTGCATTAAAATCCCCTCCTATCAACAGCATAACCCCTTCCTACCTGTTCTCCATCCACTCTCGCAATTTCTCTAGCTTTTCTTCCAAATCCTTATTCATATAGAAGTATATACACCCCTATTAACCTCTACCATTTTCTCCCTAGCTTTATTTTCCCGGTCATCATTTCCTCCTTCCCATTCTTCCCATCCTCTTTTTCAAATTCTATCCCCTCTCTTCTTCCCATTATCATTCTCTCATTACTCTTCCTTCTTTATTCCTTTCTTTTGCTTCCTGCATTTCCCAAATGAAACCTTTTGGCAGCCGTGTTCTTATCCTCTCCGACCCGTTCCCCCGAAGCCACGTTTCACTCAGGAACATTATGTCCCATTCCCCCAATTTCCCCCACAAGTGCCCATCCTTGTTTTCCAACCCTGCTACATTAAAAAAACCAACCTTATATCCTTCTCTTTTCCCCCTTTTCTTCCCTCTTTCCTTTGTTTCCTGTTCTTACTCCCTTCCTCTCCAACTCCTCTCATCCCCAGACTGGTCCTTCTACAAACAACCTTCTCATCTTCCTCTTTTCTTCCTTTCCCGTTTCCTTGTTTTTCTTTCTCTTTTCACCCCTCCCTCTGACTCATTCTCAACTCCTCCTTTATCTCATACCACACCAACAACTTCCCCTCTATCCATAACTTCATGTAGCCCATCCCTACTCTCATCCCCTCCCTTCTCTTTACTTCCGCTTCCCTTCTAATCCTTCACTCTATTCTTCTCTTTTTGTCCGTCAGATCGTACTGTATCCACTCCTTTCTCTCTCTTAGCTTCCTCTCCCACCTCGTCACTTTTTTTTCTTGTCTATACTTGCAAACGTTACCCATAGTATTTCTCTCCCCTCGCTTCCACGATTGAGATTCACTTATGAAACCGAATCACACAACTCTCCCGTTTCTCGACGTGACACTTATTAAAGCCTGCCTTCTCTGGACAGTACGTTAATTATTTTTCTAGCCACCCCCTTAAATACAAGATTAACACCATTATTACCTTAGTTGACTACGCAAGTTTACTCTCTGATAAAAATTCTGGAAAGAGAATATCCATCTTGTTAAGAAAATTTTAATCAATAACTCCTTTCCTAACAAAACTATTAATAAACACGGAAAATTAGACTTAATGTGTTAAAGAGAGACGGCATATCACTCATCATTCATGATTGCGCGACCGCTATTATTAAAAAAAGTTTTGACCCAAAAAAAGGACTATCCTTCTCTATATTAACGGATTGACGGATAAAATTAGCACGAACTTGAAAAAATAGGCCTAAACACTATCTATACTGTCCCAAAAGAATTAGATGAAATTATTAAAAAAGGTAAAGGCCAAATAAATTGGGACAAAAAACCAAAGTCATCAACCGTATTTATCACAATGACTGTGAAGCAGTCTTACATTGAACAAACCAAACAACACCTTCTGACCAGAATTAAAGAACATAGAAATGAGATCAAACAAGACGAAAGCTACCGCTCCGTGGTCAGCGAACACTGTGTATTACATGATCACGAGTTTAATTGGCCGGAACCAAAAATTTTATATAGTAAGCGCCTTAGGAGAAAAAGAGAAATCACCGAAATGTCTTTTATCAAAAACAAGACCGATAATACATTCAATTTACAAACAGGCATCGAAACTTAAATGTGTAACGAGGGCGACCGGGGAGGTGCGGCCGCGTAGAAAAAACCCGAATTCCTCGAGCGAGAGAGAAGGAAATAGAGCCAGCCGGAGAAAATCGATAACGCGCGGTTGCCACGTCGGAGTCAGCCGGCGAGAAAATCGATAACGCGCGGTTGCCGCGTCGAAGCCAGCCAGAGAAAATCGATAATGCGCGGTTGCCACGCGTTGACGGCAACCGGCAACGCCGCGCCCGCCCCCGCCGCCTCACCCCGCGCGCCTCCGTCCGGGGGGTATAAAAGCCCCTCCGGAGCAGGCGAGTCATCTCAGTTGACGCTTGGTGCTCCGACCGTCAACACCGGGCAGCGGGTACCTCCGCTGCAGGTATAAGCCGGAGCTGAATGGGTGCTCCTGTCTCCGGCTATATACCGAACCGGAGCACACAGTGGAGGCTCTACTCCATTGTGGGCCCCGTCCCTCAGTAGCGTACGCCTAACGGGGTGCTCCTCGGCGTACACATGCTACAATTTCTCCGCACCGGTCTCCTGTTCCGTCCCGACTCCGTTTTCCCCGAAGGCACGGGTACCGCCGTGATTCGGGGGGCGGAGTGATTCCGCAGTAGCGTACACCTAACGGGGTGCTCCTCGGTGTACAATTCCTACTGCAAATTTCACGCATCACGAGGCGCCGCTCGGGCGTGATCCTGTCCTGACCCGATTCCTTTTCCTGTTTCCTGACCGGTATAGCACTCAGGGGGGTAATATTCGGGTGGGAAATAATATTTCTCCGTTAGCTCTAATAGTAAGCTCCGTAGTATTAATCCCGTATTGTTTCTTCCCTTGCAGAATAAGGGGTCCGTGCAGTCATCCTGTCTGACTGTTTCCAGTTACCAGTGTAATTCCGTATTTTCCGTGCTCCGTCATAGATCCGTATTATACTCTGTATTTTCCGTA
>NW_011965004.1:0-5429 GCF_000949405.1 Vollenhovia emeryi
ACCTCTGCCCATCTCACCAACACATAAGTAGCCTAACCACCGGTTGCCATCTCTATGTAACCCCCCCCCCTCGAATAAAGATGTGGATCCTTGTCAGCAATTCCATTGCTGACCGGGGGGAGGATGTTCAGAATTTAGATTATCGGTACCGAACGAGCGTACCGCTGTCTGATTAGGATCACGCAGATTACTCGCGCGCGGCAGCACCTCTCGAAAGCTCGATTTCCGCACGTAAATACGTTAATTGTCCGCGTAGAGGAAGCGGCGCGACTCAAGAACTCGCTCTTACTTCCTGTACGCGATAGAAGACACACGTGTTTTTGACCTACGGAAGTGCGACATAACTCACTCACTCAGTTTTTTGGTGCTCACTCATTCAAGGATTGTTTCACTCGGTTATCACTCATTTACTCTAGGACTAAAACTCACTCACTTCTTCCTCGTGAAAAACCGTCGAAGTGCGTAAGAAACGGCTATCATTCACGATCGATTGCGACCACTCGTGTGTCGAAGCGTGCCTCGTGCACGAGGAGAAGCGTGCCGTCTCACTCGCCGCTAACGAACGAAGTGCTCACCCATGTACATTGCGCGGTAACACGCTTTGAAAATAGTTAATTACAGATCATTAAAGACTCATCAATTTTTTGTTACCTTTTAAGGCGAAGTGTCAATGCGTAATTCATTTCATACTCTTTTTTCCTCGCTCTCTCACCCACACGTTCCAGAACTTTCGATGCGGTAACTCGCATCCGCAACAGAATTATTGGTAGGTTGGCTGGCCCGCCGAAATGAGTCTGAGAAAAATTCCGCGGAGTCATCCTTAGCCTTGATGAGCTGCATGAGCGTTGAGCGGGAAGTTGAGTAATACTCGAGGCACTTGTCGTAGACACCTCCTTTGACGTAATCGTGCTCGAGAACCGTTGTGTCCTTGCTTCCGACGAGCTTCTCGTGCATCTCCTCAAATTTTGACCAGTATTTCTCCAACATATCCATTTGAGACTGTAAGGCTGGAAGTTCCATCTGCCGAAACTCCACGAATTTAGCTTCAGTAGCCATTTTCTCAATAAAAGTAGCACGGCTACCTTGTATATTGATACGTCCCTCAAAGGACATGATAAAGTGAGTTGAGTCGTTGAGAATCACTGGGTCCGCAGATTGAGTGTCACTGTTGAGCGTTTCAAAATCGTGAGATGTGTAAACACGCACGTATATTGTCTTCCGAAGGAACAACAAGAACACGAGCTCGTCTCTCGTCACCGTTCCTGTACTACCTGAGTTGCTCATTAAAGCACATATATATATTGCTGTAAGTAAACTTGCGAGTTTATTTGGTTGCTGCTCGGATAAAATAACAACAACTTCGATCGGGATATGTATCGGGTTGCGGCTGAGCGCATCCACATGTGCCATCTTGGATCCCGCTCGATATTCGACGTCAAGCGTGTACTCTTGCACCTCGAGCCACCACCGACCAATGCGGGGTAACAAATCTCGTTTGGCAAATGTCAGCCGTAGTGCGTTGCAGTCGGTTACCACCTTGAACTGCAATCCTAACAAATACACTCGGAATTACCTGAGGGCCAGTACCACCGCCATGGTTTCCAACTCGTACGAATGATAGCAGCGTTGATCCGCAGTCGTCTGCCTACTATAATAAAATAGGCCACTGCTGTCATCTTATTCTCGTTCTCCTGCAGCAGCATTGCTCCTACCCCTATCGCGCTTGCGTCGGTGTGCACTTCGGTTCTTTTGCTGTGACTAAATATTGTCAACACTGGTCGGGTTGAGAGCTTCCTCCTGATGGTGTCGAACGCTAGCTCCTGTGCATCCGTCCATTCCCATGCTGCGTCTTTTCTTGTGAGTCTCGTCAGGGGTTCCACGATTGTCGCAAAATTTCCGATGAACCTTCGAAAATAACTCGCCAATCCTAGCACCTGGCGCACCTGCTTCACTGATTGTGGCCTCTCCATACGGGTTAACGCCTCGATCTTACCTTGCCCTGGTCGGACACCTTGTGCGCTAATTTCTCTTCCAAGGTAATCTATTGTTTCCCCAAAAAAAGTACACTTTTCCAGTTTCAAGGTCAAGTGGTGTGTACGAAAAGCAGTTAACACTTGGCGCAATCTTGCCACTCCCTCCTCTATGGTTCGGGATGGGATGATGACGTCGTCTAAGTACGGAAAAGCCACGGAGTTTTTCAGGCTCCCCAAAACTTTGTCCATTAACCGTTGGAAAACGGCAGGCGCGTTAGTTAAGCCAAAGGGCATCCGTAGGAACTCATAATGTCCTTCCGGCGTCATGAATGCTGTCTTCGCGATGGAGTCTTCCGCTACAGGTACCTGATAGTAGCCCGACGCTAAATCTAGTCCTGTGCAATGTTGTGCATAGATGATTTTAAAATTAGCTAGATAAAGATAAGATAAAAATATATAAATTTATCCTAGATAAGATAAAGATTATTTCGTTTTTAATATATCTAGATAAAAGATAAAATCATATGATAATTCATCTAGATAATTTGCAGATAATATTTTTAAGACTTCATGTAAACACAGTAGAAAAAGTTATAAAAAAATTATAGAAAAATTTAAATTATAAGGGGGGATATAGAATATATTCAGGTTAAGTTATATGACACACACATAAATGCATGGTCTACAACGCCATCCATATTTAAATAGTGTAACTGTTAAGTATTTTTATGTGGCTAACCTTATGTGGCCCTAAACCAAATTATCTGTACGTTATCTTAGATAATTTAGTAAAAATAACACTTTCTTTCATCTAAGATACAGATATAGATAATACTTATTTTTATTATCTATATAAAGATAAGATAACGCTAAATTTCATCTCGATAATCATCTATATAATTTTATTTAGATAACGGCAAACACTGGTCCTGTGAAATACTGGCAGCCTCCTAATTTGTCAATCTGCTCTTCAATTAGCGGCATCGGGTATTTATCCTTGATCGTGACCGCGTTCAATTTACGGAAATCGATGCACATTCGGTGTTCGCCATTCTTCTTCTTTACCAATAGTATGGGACTCGCGTATGGTGACTCTGACTCGCGGATAATGCCGTTATCTAGGAGTTCGCGTATCATCTCCCGCACTACGCGTTTTTCGGCCTCTGCCAGACGGTACGGACGGTACACGATAGGTTCGTCGGTCGTACAACGGATACGCAACGCCGCTCCGTCCGTTTTTCCTAGTTCCGATACCGAACGCGCTATACAGTCTTCGAACTCCCGAAGCAAAGCCGTAGCTAACTGTTTCGCCTTTTTACCGGCCGTTCCGGTAGTGATTGTAATCTCGTTACTTCCCCGTACGTTTGAAAAATAAACACCGACAATATTCTCGCCGTCGCTGGAAATCACGGGTAATTGTTTAAGCGTTGCTTTGTTTCCGTGTTTGATCATAACAATATATTCCTGTTCGAGGAAGTCACGGCCGACTATTAGATCATATACGAGGCAATCATCCGGTACTATAATGGCATCGACTTGTGCCACCGCGTCCATGACTCTAATTTCGCAGCGCGTCGCCCGATTACTTATCGCCGCACATCCCGCGAAACCTTGCAATATCCGATTCGATGTTGTTATGGTCGCCATCTCGTATTTTAAGATAACAGACTTTCGTACTAACGTGCACCCGCTTCCCGTATCTATCAGTCCCTGAACTTTATGTCCGTTTATGGTTACCGGCCTCTCGTATGCACTCGACGCGCTTCCCGTTTCAGTTACCGCGATTACGTCTTTTTTCTTTATCGGACATTTTTCGGCTCGATGCCCTAACCGGTTGCATTGTTCGCATTCAATGCGCGGCATGCGACACTTCCGCGCGATGTGTCCCGCTTTTCCGCAGTTGAAACACTCGGGTCGCGAATTTCTTTTTTCGTCCGTCGGCGGTGTGTTTTCATCGTTCGTCGCGCGCGTTTGATCTACCGCCAAGGGTTTCGATGTACGGTCCTTTCGGTCGCCCTTATTACTCGTCGCGGCTTTATTTTTCTCACTATGTCGTGGTAAATCTCCTAGAGTCGTCATGTATGCGTATAAATCGTTTGCACTACCATGTTGTGCCGAGCGTACCGTTCGTGCTACGTTTTCGTCGGAGATCCCGCCGATTACCGCGTCAATTAAATACTTATCCGGTATTGTGATATCCAATTTACGCATCCTACTCAACTTCTGGAAGCAGTAATCCCCCAGTGATTGCCCCGGGGTACTCTCGTAATTTGCGGCTTCCTTAAACAACTTGCTAAAGGGTACGGACTTACGAAACTGTTGAGTTAAAGAGTTTTTTATCTCACTCCACATGCCGGTCAACCGAGGTCTGGCATCATACCATTGCCGGGCATGTCCTCTCAATCGTCCTGGGATTAGTCGCAGAATTGCCTTGTCGTCCCAGTCGTACTGCGCTGACAGGTCATCGACATGTTCGATCCATTTTTCGATGACCAAGTCATCCTTTGACGGATCGAACAAAGGGATCATCAACTCGTCGCCCTTTTGTATATATGATCCTCCCGTATGAGATCTTGATCGTCGGTCTAGGCTCTCGACGATGCGTTCCAACCGCTCGAAGCGTTCGTCACTTTGCTTCCTCTGGTCTTCTGAGGATGAACGGGGAGAGTAGCTTCTCTTCCTTTTTGACTTGCGTCGCTCAGACTCGTGGCGCGACTTGTGTCGACCCATCTTACGTATTACGCGCTGGCTCACTTAAGTGCGTAACTTGTCCGTTTATCCCACTTCTGATATGTAAGATAAAACTTCGTTTTATTAAGATGGAAATACAGTATGGCGTCCTCGTGCCGTGAGCCTTCCTTTTTCACTCGCGCATCTCTCTCCCCACCACCACCTCTCTTCTTCTTCTGCAGTGCCCTCCATCTCTTCCCATAGACATACAGGGTGGGCCAAAAGTCTGGATACACCCTAATATCTCATAAACTATGCACTTTAGAAAAATATGTTTCAGACAAAAGTTATACGGTTTTAAAAGGGCTATATAATGGTAAAATAAATTTTCGAAAAAATTAATTTGTTATGGTTATATAGAGGTCGCCGTCATTTTTTTAAATGGAACTCCCTATTGTTTATTATACTATTTTATTCTACTAATTAATATGAACAACTTTTGTCTGAAACATTTTTTGATTTGCCCAATACTTTTTGAGATATTCAAGAGAAAATTTATAACTTTTTCAATGTTTAGCTTATAATCTCTCGATAACTGTTTGTCGGAGGGAAAAGTAGTATAGGACTTTTTTACTTGATTTAGTCTCAGGAATATGCTGTTGTAAACGTGTTCCAATATTGCAACACATAAAATTTACATACACAAAATTTTTCAATAATTGAAACGCCATTGCAACAGCATATTCCTGAGACTAAATCAAGTAAAAAAAGTCCTATACTACTTTT
>NW_011965005.1:0-5431 GCF_000949405.1 Vollenhovia emeryi
ATATTAAAATTGTGACAGTAATTAAAGCATACCTTATTTCATAACAGTGCTTTCGAGAATTTCGCAGCTTGTGCACAACCCTTTTAGTGCCGATGGAGGGTATTGTCGGCGACAGTGCCAAAAGTATGTCGACCGCGACATGAACGTTGCGCGGAAGTATGGATACGCGGGAGGTCTTCGATGGAATACGATCAGCGCCGCGGAGATATTCGAGCCTGTGCTCGCTTACTGGGAAAAGCGCTTGGACACCGACAAGAGCACGCTTGAGCGTTTGCTCGACACTGGTGTCGTGCTGGAACTAATGAATTTTTGAAGATACCTTAATGTTAAGGTAACAATCTAACTTTTAAGTATGTACCATACTGTATTATTGAGTAACGTGTTCTCCATCGAGAAAGGAACAAACGACTAACGACTATTGTAGAAATATCCCTCGACTTACTGTCTTTCTGTCTGTGAATATGTTTATTATGAATCGAAGAGGTCGAAGAAGAAATTTTGAATAGTTGAAAGTAGTTACAGGTTTACTTTCATCTAGATAATATGAAAAGCAAGTTATCTCGTTAGGAAAGTATTCCTGTAACTGAAGCTCTAGCTGGATAATTCTTTTGTATATAGTTTTTACTAGTTGAGACTGTGCAGTAGAGAGCTATTTCACGTGCTGTTGCTTCAAGATTAAGTTTGATATTTTGTATACACGTTAAGAGACTTCATACTTCATCGTGACCCATGTTCTTCGCATACACATACACACCGAGAGAAGTCGCCTTGAACAGTCGGAATACTTGTTTGATATCGACAATCGCTGAAGAACTATACGTTTCTATTCATTTTGTTTAATTTAGTTGTATATTCATTCTAGATGCTAAACTCTCTCTTCATGTCCATATTCTACGAGCATTAGTTTCTAAAAGGATGTTACGATCGTACACCTTTAACGAATAATGTTAGCGTGCGTCCTCGTCGTGGAAGGTACTGCCTGTCATCCGGTCAGCTTTAAGTACAGATTGCAATGATGAATTCAACTAAAATCTTAAAGCTTCTATTGTAACCCAAGAAGCAGATCACGCTGCCTGCCGGACACTCGAGAATATTAAAAGTAATAAATACCCAATAACCATCCTTGATTGAATGTGTGGTTAATTATTATTATTATGAAGGGGATAAATGAAAGTGTAAAAGTGCGCATCAACATGTGAGAATGAATGAGCGAGTAAGTTAATAAAATAACTAACGATATATGCATTTAAGTACTATCTGCTGTGTATATGTGTGTGTGTGTGTGTGTGTGTGTATATACCTATGTGTACGTGTTTAAGATATATCGCAAAACCTAGGTATATACATGCACACATATGCATGTCTGTATGTATATTAAAATTGTGACAGTAATTAAAGCATACCTTATTTCATAACAGTGCTTTCGAGAATTTCGCAGCTTGTGCACAACTCTTTTAGTGCCGATGGAGGGTATTGTCGGCGACAGTGCCAAAAGTATGTCGACCGCGACATGAACGTTGCGCGGAAGTATGGATACGCGGAAGGTCTTCGATGGAATACGATCAGCGCCGCGGAGATATTCGAGCCTGTGCTCGCTTACTGGGAAAAGCGCTTGGACACCGACAAGAGCACGCTCGAGCGTTTGCTCGACACTGGTGTCTTGCTGGAATAATGAATTTTTGAAGATACCTTAATGTTAAGGCAACAATCTAACTTTTAAGTATGTACCGTACTGTATTGAGTAACGTGTTCTCCATCGAGAAAAAAACAAACGACTAACGACTATTGTAGAAATATCCCTCGACTTACTCTCTTTCTGTCTGTGAATATGTTTATTATGAATCGAAGAAGAAATTTTGAATAGTTGGAAGTAGTTACAGGCTTACTTTGATCTAGATAATATGAAAAGCAAGTTATCTCGTTCGGAAAGTATTCCTGTAACTGAAGCTCTAGCTGGATAATTCTTTTGTATATAGTTTTTACTAGTTGAGACTGTGCAGTAGAGAGCTATTTCACGTGCTGTTGCTCCAAGATTAAGTTTGATATTTTGTATACACGTTAAGAGATTTCATACTTCATCGTGACCCATGTTCTTCGCATACACATACACACCGAGAAAAGTCGCCTCGAACAGTCGGAATACTTGTTTGATATCGACAATCATTGAAGAACTATACGTTTCTATTCATTTTGTTTAATTTAGTTGTATTATTCATTCTAGATGCTAAACTTTCTCTTCATGTCCGTATTCTACGAGCATTAGTTTCCAAAAGGATGTTACAATCGTACACCTTTAACGAATAATGTTAGTCAGCTTTAAGTACAGATTGCAATGATGAATTCAACTAAAATCTTGAAACTTCTATTGTATCCCAAGAAGCAGATCACGCTGCCTGACGGACACTTGAGAATATGAAAAGGAATAAATACCCAATAACCATCCTTGATGGAATGTATGATTAATTATTATTATTATGAAGAGGATAAATGAAAGTGTAAAAGTGCGCATCAACATGTGAGAATAAATGAGCGAGTAAGTTAGTAAAATAATTAACGATATATGCATTTAAGTACTATCTGCTGTGTATATGTGTGTGTATGTGTGTGTGTGTGTGTGTGTATATATACCTATGTGTACGTGCTTAAGATATATCGCAAAACCTAGGTATATACATGCACACATATGCATGTCTGTATGTATATTAAAATTGTGACAGTAATTAAGGCATACCTTATTTCATAACAGTGCTTTCGAGAATTTCGCAGCTTGTGCACAACCCTTTTAGTGCCGATGGAGGGTATTGTCGACGACAGTGCCAAAAGTATGCAAAGTATTGTCGACCACGACACGAATGTTGCGCGGAAATATGGATACGCGGAAGGTCTTCGATGGAATACGATCAGCGCCGCGGATATATTCAAGCCTGTGCTCGCTTACTGGGAAAAGCGCGTGGACGCCGACAAGAGCACGCTCGAGCGTTTGCTCGACACTGGCGTCTTGCTGGAACTAATGAATTTGTACACATGAAAAGAGATGAATTTTACTCCACGCACGTGTCGGTCAAGTGCAAGTCGTGCCTGGGCAAACTCTGTACAGTTAAGAGGGACTTGTACAACGCCGTGGTGATAAAATGATTCGTCAGTCTGGTATGTAAGTTTTCCGTTAAAACTCTACTGGCGAAAGCGTGCGCTGTTATTGTATGTGCTCTGGAACTGTTCAGTTATTTCAAGACACTTCTGGCAGAGGACGAGGAATATCGGCAGTGCTTTCGACGATCTCGCAGCTTATGCACGACCCTTTTAGTGCCGATGGAGGGTATTGTCGGCGACAGTGCCAAAAGTATACAAAGTATTGTCGACCGTGACACGAACGTTGCGCGGAAGTACGGATACGCGGGAGGTCTTCGATGGAATGCGATCAGCGCCGCGGAGATATTCGAGCCTGTGCTCGCTTACTGGGAAAAGCGCGTGGACACCGACAAGAGCACACTCGAGCGTTTGCTCGACACTGGCGTCTTGCTGGAACTAATGAATTTTTAAAGATACCTTAATGTTAAGGCAACAATCTAACTTTTAAGTATGTACCGTACTGTATTATTGAGTAACGTGTTCTCCATCGAGAAAGGAACAAACGACTAACGACTATTGTAGAAATATCCCTCGACTTACTGTCTTTCTGTCTGTGAATATGTTTATTATGAATCGAAGAGGTCGAAGAAGAAATTTTGAATAGTTGGAAGTAGTTACAGGCTTACTTTCATCTAGCTAATATGAAAAGCAAGTTATCTCGTTCGGAAAGTATTCCTGTAACTGAGGCTCTAGCTGGATAATTCTTTCGTATATAGTTTTTACTAGCTGAGACTGTGCAGTAGAGAGCTATTTCACGTGCTGTTGCTTCAAGATTAAGTTTGATATTTTGTATACACGTTAAGAGACTTCATACTTCATCGTGACCCATGTTCTTCGCATACACATACACACCGAGAGAAGTCGCGTCGAACAGTCGGAATTTAATTTAATATTTGTGATATATTTAGTCTTTCTTAAGCAAATGAGAGAGAGAAAGAGGGAGGGAAGGAGGGAGAGAGAGAGAGAGAACAATCACAAGTGTTAAAATTAAATTTTTTTATGTACCAAAGTCCATATTACAAGTATGTTATATTATACAAAAATCCCGAAACTGTAACTATTCACCGGGAATAAAAATTAATATTTCCCGTCCAATATGCAAATTCTTGGCAGCGTCCTCGTCCTCTCTGTCCTCTGCCTCGCTGTCCTCTGCCTGGCTGTCCCCTGCCTCGCTGTCCCCTGCCTCGTTGTCCCCTGCCTCGCTGTCCCCTTCCGCCTTTGTGCCATCGAGCTGAAAAATGTGAAATGTATAAGTATATAAAATAAATACAGAAGTAAAATTTAAGAGATTGGGTCTTTATTATATAAAAATAAGTTCTACTCACGTTTTCTAAATGGGAGAACAACTTCCCGCGACGATGATGGTGGTGGTGGTGGTGGTGCTGGTGATGTTAGCGGCGTCGTTGTCGTCGCCATCGTCGTCGGCGGCAGCGGTGGCGTCGTCGCCGTCGTAGTCGGCGGCAGCGGAGACGAAAGCGGCAGCGGCAGCAAAGACGACGGCGGCAGCAACGAAAACGGCGGCGGCGGCATCAACGAAGACGACGGCGGCAGCGGCAGGTTTTGCCGTTGAGATGCTAAATCTTCAGCAACGTGCTGAAGATTCAGCATCTCTACATCTTCAACTGCATTTAACAATGCTTCCTCTGGTCTGGAATTGAATAAATAATTATTTCACACCAGTAATTGATAAAACAACTCGAAAAATATATATTTATTATACTTACTTATCACTCATCGTGTCCACCGGGTCGATCTTATTTGATTGCGATGTAACATAAATCAATCAATGTCAGACGCGCCACGCGACGCGCCACGCGACACGCGCGCCGTGCGATATCCAATAAGCGAACAGCTTTTATGTAATGGCTCCTGCCCATTGGACACGGTAATTAGCCAATCAACGTGTCGTACGCTCGGATGTGGATTGCACTGTGATCTTCTTTCATGACATCTTTAATCAATGATTGTTGTCAATAACGTTTTCATAGGTGGCCGTTTCGATTTCGTTGTAGTATATATTTTGTGATACGGAAAACACTTAAATAGTTATTGTGGTAAGTCATATATTATACGATCTTATCAAAAGAGACGGTACTATCTCACGCTAAGTATAAGCGTAGCCAGTGCCGGTTTTAGCAATATTAGCGCCCTGGGCCAGATTATCGTGACGCCCATTCAGATAAACCATTCAAACTCGATGTCCACGTGTACCAGGTCGCCGATGACGATGTCCAGACAGTGCGCCCCGTAGTTTTCCGTGTCTAGGTGTATTAATACCTTGAACTCGATGTCCACGTGTACC
>NW_011965006.1:0-2467 GCF_000949405.1 Vollenhovia emeryi
TGATATCTCATCTACGCGACATTTCATGTATCTGAAACATGTCTGAAATATTTTTTTGAAAGGTTTCATATTTCATTGACAGCTTTTTGAGAGCTTTCTGAAATATTTCGGTGCTGTGTGGGTATCTATGTATTGTCTGTCATAGATATCCATTAGATATCTATAATAGATTTACAGACGATATATTTATCGCGGAAATAATATGGAGTTCTATTAGAGGTCTATTCAACATCCATCGTGGAGATAGATGTTCCATGGAACTATGGAGGTTATATGGACGTCCAATGGACGTCATGTTCTGTGTGGGTATAGTTGTATACATATAACTATAAATATATATATAACTATTTATTGTTTCCCCTCGGGGATTACAAGGCGTTTTTTTTTTTAGCGGAACGTTCCCAAACCTCTTACATTTTGTCCTCTTCTCCACATATCCGACATATCAAATCCGCTGTTTCAACCAGTTTATAATAAAAATAACCATCAAACAAAAAAACAAAAACGAACAAACAAACTTACAATCTAAATATTATACAGTTGTGGCGTTTTTCAGGAACGTACCCAAACCTTTACAATCTTTAATATGCGCTCGCAACCGACCGATCTCTCCCTCTCTCCTCGCACGCTCGCCACCTATCGCTCGCATATTCTTCCCCCCTCTCCTCTCTCTCCCTCATGGACTTCCGTTTCCCCTCTCTCTCCTCAATCTCACACCCTCCCCCCCTTCTGCTTCTCTCACACTCCACCTCCCTCATCCATTCTTCACCTCCTCCCTCCTCTCCCAGGATCCTCTCATACACTGCCTGCCATGCTTCCCCCTTTCTTTCACTCCAATCCATGCACTCTTCCCATACATGCTCCCATGACTCCACCTCATTTTCGCACAGTCTACATACTCTTTTCTCTTCTTCCTCCCAATATCTCCCTTCCTTCATCTCATTCCCTAGTCTATATCTCAGTACTCTTCTCCACCTACTCTCGCCCCATCCCTTTTTCAAGTATTCTGGTATCCCTTCCCCTTTTACCCTTCCATACCATCTATTACTTCTTGACTCACCTATCTTCCTCCATCTCTCCTCCTTCTGCATATCTCTATCTCTTTTTCCTATGGTCCCCTCAAAATCCACTCTTCCCTCTTCTCTTGCTTCCTCTATCTTTCTTATTTCAAAACCTTTTTCCTCAAAAAATAACCTCCTCTCTTTTTCCAAACTCGACATATCCATACCCCTCCGTGCGTTCTCCCTTATCTCCCATAAACATTTCTGTGCTAACACGCTACCTTTTCCCTCTAACAGTCTCTCTTCAAATTTCCACGCCCTCTTTCCAGCTCTACTTTTCATCATCTCTCTTTGCACTTCCTCCCTTACCATATATCCCGGTGTCCATCTCTCTACTCCCAATATCCATCTCAAATGCCTTTCGTGCATACTCTCCATCCTCTCCCTCTCCTTCCACCCCCATATCTCTACCCCGTAGCTCGCTACTGTCCACACTAATTTATCGTATAGTGCTATTCTTCTCTCCCACTTCCTTGCAAACCTTCTCTTTCCTATTCCCCATACCTGCCCTGATACTGCCGCTGCCTTTGCTATCCTTTCCCTCACATGCGCTTCTTGTCCGCCATTCCTTTGTAGTCTATACCCCAGATACCTCACCTCTTTCACTTCCTCTATCTTTTTCCCTTTCCATCTCCATTCACCTTACTCATCCTACCACCACCCTCCTTAAATCTTACTATCTTCGACTTCCCTACGTTTAACTCTAGCCTTTTCCCATCTATATAATTTTCTAGCCTCTCTATCATACTCCTCATACTTCCCTCATCCTCCGCTATTATTACTACGTCGTCTGCGTATGTTAGTGAGTGTATCCTCTCCTCTCCTAATTTAGTTCCTCCCCATTTGACCTTTCCCAGTTCCTCCTCTAAGTCTGCCAACAATATATTGAATAGATCTGCACTCAGAGGGCATCCCTGCCTCAACCCTCTTGCGGTCCAAAATTTTTCTCCTATCTCTCCTCCCACTCTTACTCTGGTTGATGCCTCTGTCATTATTTCCTCTACCCTCTCTACCAAGCTCTCTCTTATTCCTTTCCTTCTCATTGCCTCCACTAATATTTCCCTGTCCACCGAGTCATATGCCGCTTTTAGGTCTACAAAGAATGCTATCAGTTTCTTTCCTTTTCTCTTCACCTGCCTGTTAATTAAATAATTTATCACGTATATGCAATCTACCGTCCCTATCCCCTTTCTAAATCCCATCTGTGTCGGTGATAGTAAGTCTTTTTCCTTTAATTCTTCCCTTATCCTTCCTGCCAATACTGATGCGTATACCTTATACATCGTCGACATTATCGTTACCCCTCTATATTCTTCTACTTTATCCCCTTGCCCCTTCTTCACTATTGGCACTATTAATCCCTCCTTCCATGCCTCTGGCCATCCTTCCCCTTTCCATACCCTATT
>NW_011965006.1:2901-5435 GCF_000949405.1 Vollenhovia emeryi
TTTTCCACCCTCTTGTTCTCTTCCTCTCTCTTTTGTTCACAAAGTCTCATATACTCCTTTCTTTTTTCTCTATATTTCTGTTTTTCTTCTACTCCCTTCCACCATCTTTTTAACGCTCTCCTTGCCTCTCTCTTCATGCTCCTACATTCTTCGTCCCACCATCCTTTCCTTTCCCTTCCTCCTGCCCCTCTTTCCTTTTCTACCTTCTTTAATGCATCTCTTATTTTCTCCTCTGCTTCCTCTATTTCTTCATCCACCTTTCTCTCTCCTATTCCTATTTCTCCTAGCTTATTCTTGAAATCCTCTCTTCCCTCCTCATCCCATACTCCTCTTACCTCTCTTCCTCCTTCCCTCCTTCCTCCTTTCCGCCTTCTCCTATCTCCTTTTAGCCATACCACCACCGGGTGATGGTCTGATTCTATTCTATTTACTACTTCCATTCTCCCTATCTCCTCCTCTATATCTTCCTCTACCATAACGTAATCAATCACTGACTCTCCTCTTCCTCCTGTGTATGTCCAGTTCCCTTCCTTGTCTCCTCTTATTCCTCCGTTTAGAATAAACCATCCTCTTTCCTTGATAAATTGGGTCAGCCTCCTTCCTTCCTTATTCAACTTCTTATCCCTTGATCTTCTCTTAAACTCCCACCCATCCGTCCCCTCAATGCTCTCTTTACCTCCTTCCTCCCCTGTCCTTGCATTAAAATCCCCTCCAATTATTGTTCCAATTCCTTCTTCTTTTTGTACCATCCAATTCTCTAACTTATCCAGCTTTCTCTCCATATCTCCATTTACATATACTCCTACCACCCTAATTATCTTCTTATCGCTCCTTATCCTCCCCACTATCACTCCCTCTATTTCTTCCTCTCCTTCTGTCTCCCTTACCGCTACTTCCTTCCTTACCCCTAAAATCATTCCTCCTGCCGCCCTCCCTTTCTTATTCTTCTTTATTGCCGCCTGCAATCTCCATATGAATCCCTGCGGAAGCCTATCTCTCACCTTTCCCCATCCTTTTTCCTCCACCCACGTCTCCATCATTACTATTGCATCCCATTTCTCCAAATCTCTCCAGAATTCTCTATCCTTGTTATTTAAACCTGCTACGTTCCAAAATGCTATCTTTAGTTTATCTGCCTCCTCCTTCGCTCCCTTATCCTTCCCTATTTCTTGCGTATCATCCTCCCCTGTTCCTCCTTGCACTTTCTTATTTCTATCTCTTACCTCCTCATCACCCTCCTCCTCTACTCTACCCCCTCCTTCCTCTCTTCCTTTACCTCTACTATGGTTCCTCCCCCCTCCCCCTCTCCTCTTCCTCCCTATCTCATAACTCCTCCTCCCTTCCTCTTTCTCACCCCTTATCTCATCTATTCGCCCCCCTTCTCCTTCCATATCGTTCCTTCTCCATTCTTTATTACTTCCTCATCCTCATCCCACCTCCACCATTTCCCCTCTATCTGAATCCATCCATATCTCAGCCACACTCTTCTACCATTTTCCTTTTCCTTTCTTGCTATCTCCTCCATTTTCCATCTCATCCTTCTCTGCTTCCACGTTAGATCGTCTTCAATTCTCACTCCTTTTTCTCCTAGCTTTCTTCTTTCTCTCATCAATCTTTTCTTCTCCTCCAACTCCTCTATCCTTACAACCGCTAATTTTACTTCTCCTTCCTTTCCTTCCTCTATCATTTTAATTTCCATCCCCTCTTCTTTTACTCCATTCTCTTTCATTATTTTCCTAATCTCCGTCTCCACCTTCTCTTTTCCGCCTCTTATCCCTCTTACTACTATATTCCTCCTTCTCTTCTCTCTCTCCTCCCTTTCCAGCCTCACTTCTATACCTTTCATCCTTCCCTCTAGTTTCTTCACCTCCTCATTTACTTCTCCTCCCTGTCCAATCGCTCCTTGACCCCTTACCTGCATCTCCTCCATTTTTTTCTCTATCCTTTCTATCTGCTTTTTCATCTCCTCCTTCTCCTCCATCCACTTCTTCATTTGCTCCCTTCCTTCTCTTATTATTTCCTCTCTTTCTTCTCTTGCCTTCCTCTCTCTCTCTCTAAACTCTTCCTTCAACTCTTCCATCATTTTTCTACTATCCTCCCTTACCTCTCTCCTCAGCTCCTTCATCATCTCCCTTAACATTTCCTCTAAACTATTCTCTCCTTCCCCTACCCACTCCTTCGGCGATCTCACTGTTTTCTTACTCTTCCTAAATATGTCCTCCCCTCCACTACTATCTAACTCCGCTCTCTTCCTTTTCCATATTTCATCTACTGCTCCTGTACTCCCGCTTCTTCCCTTTTCTTTTATTCTCTTTATTCTCTCTAATTCTATTCTATCCTCTTGACTCTCCCCGCCGTTTTCTTCCATTTCTAACTCCCCTCTCTATTCTTTCTCTACTCTTACTCTATGGCCCGCCTGTACTACCCGTTCTCCCTATCCAGTTTCCCCTCTGCGCTCTGTCTACTCTATGCCTTCTGGCGCTCGCGCCTGCCGCGGCTCCTACTACTCCCACTACCTCTCTCCGTGTTTCTTG
>NW_011965007.1:0-5442 GCF_000949405.1 Vollenhovia emeryi
TCTCGTCTTTCAGTCCCAGCTGAAAATTTTGTAAAGCTTGTTGCTTTATCGATTCTAGAATGCCTTGCTTAACTCCTGGCGGGTGATTGCTTTCCTCTACCATGGATTCGAATAGCTCGTTGGCTAGTTTTTCGGTTCTCAGGCCGAATTCTTGAGCGCTTTCTCCGCTCCTTTGCTTTAGCGTATTGAAGTCAAGTTGTAAGTGCGTAGTGCTCTTCTTACTCTGATAGCACACGACTAATTCTTCTTTTAATTGGTCAAAGTCTCTAATCTCTCTAGTGCGAAAATCTGTCAAGGCTCTGCCTTTCAATTTGGTGTATAATACGCCTTCTAATAGTGCTCCTTCGTCGAGTGGATCGATACTTTTTACTGCGTAAGTTATGACACGTAAAAATTCCTGCAGTTTGCTTGAGGTTCCATCGAACGGGGGTATCGAGTTTCGTGCTTCCTTTAAGGACATGTATCTTCCGTTCGAGTTGCGTTCTCCCGGCTGACCGGAATATTGTGCAGGCGGTGTCAAGTGGCTCGGCGATAGTATGTCATCGTCACGTCTGCTGGTGTTTTTTACCACTGTCCTTCCCGGGTCGCGTATTCGTTCGCGATCTTGGATTTTACTTATTTCTATCCGCATGTCGCGTATTACGCTTACTAATTCGGACACTGTAGCTCGTATATCGTCGTTTTGCGCGGTGGGCAATACTACCCCGCTTTTTAACGGTGTACTGTCTCTGTTAATCCCGGCTACTAACCCTAACTCTTCGTTTATTTTTTGACCGACTGCGTTCGGATCCGTTCCTACCGCGTGCGCCATGTCCCGTTGTTCTTTTGAATCGGGTTTATCTGTCGCGATTGAATTTAATGCGGACTCGTGCCTATTTACCAGGCTATATGCCGGACTGTTTTCCGGTTCCGTATCGGAAATAAAAATCACTTTGGGCGAAGTCGCGTTTTCCTGATTGGGTACTTCTGTGGCGTCGGAGTCGGACTCCTCGCTTGTGTAGTACTCCTCTAAATTTCGGCGGACACGGTTTCGTCTATTTCGCGGTACGCGTTTGACCGTGTGCGAACTTCGCGGATTTTCATTCGCTTTTCGGGCTGCTTCGCTTAACAGCCTCCACGAATCAATTTCGCGCGGTGTCGCAGGGCCACTCCCTGACATCTACTTTTATTTGTTTCGGCAATTTCGCTCGCTTTTACAATAGTCTTAATACGACTTACATTAGACGCATGTTGATTTCTCGATCAATCCTGCTGTCGTAGTTCAGTGCCGCTCGGGTGTCGGCTGGTTGAGGCTGGTCAGGGCTGCTTCTCCGGTTTCCCTCGGCGTTATCGCTCGTCGGCTGCTACCGTCGGCTGCTACCGGGTGTCCGTGTCGTTCGCAGTCCTCTGCTAGTCCTCGTTGTCTTTACTCAGCTGTTCCTTGGTCCTCTGAGGCAGTGTTCTCGACTCAGTTCACAATCCCAGTACCGCTGTTTCTTGGTCCTCTGAGGCAGTGTTCTCGACTCAGTTCACAATCCCAGTACCGCTGCCACCACTTTTGTTGCCGCGCCGCTCCGTGCGCGGTGTATTTTCCTTCTTACTCACTCCGGAGGTGTTCTCTGACGAGAACCGAAGGGATTCTTTGATGGGATGTGGCTGGTCGGAGGTCACTTCAAGAAGGCACCGTTGGATCTCACAGATTAACTTTATTTAATTGAGTTTCACAAGATTGGTTGACGGCAGGCCGAAGGCCTGACGGACAAGTGTTTAACGCGTACAGTATGTTATCGGATGCGCGATAGTGACAAGTGCCTCGATCTCGGGCTTTCCTCTGGTTTTAAACCCGATGATCGAGGCGTCAGCGTTCTCGATACTTGACAGCAACTTCTCGGTACTCGACTGCGGTCATTCGTAATCGGGTCGAGACCTTGCTGACTTCTTCTTAGAATATAATTAGGTTGCGCGGTCGGGCTTTTGTGGCTCGATCGCGCAATATGCTTACGCTAGTGTTATTCTAATTGCAGTAACACTGCTTGAGTGCCCTCGTTACCTCTTTCGGCAATCGGGGCACAACAAATTCCTTCGATAAAATGATGTTTCTGAAGAACGCTGGCTGGGATGTGGCGAACAATGGGAAGGGAGACTTCAATTTTTGTGTACCACTCAACATGCTATTGGGATTCTGTGAAAATTACAAACGCGTGGTGATTAACGCCCGTCACGAATTGATTTTAATACGATCGCGCAACGATAACAACTGTCTCTTTGGAAATGCGGAGATGAAACCTAAACTTGAAATATTCAAGATACAGTGGCGCATGCCGCATGTATTGTTAAACGAGGTGAACAAACTGTCGATGCTGCGTGCTTTGGAAAGCGGACAATACCTCAATATGGGATTTCGTTCATGGGATCTGTACGAGTATCCACTATTGCAACAGACGACTAAACATTCATGGGCAATTAAAACGGCTACTCAGCTCAAGAAGCCGCGGAATCATATCTTTGCTCTGCAAACAGGTCGAAAGAATATCATGTCACAGAATGTGAGCCAATTCAATCACTGCGAATTGAGCAACGTAAAACTCTGTCTGAATTCGGAATGTTATCTATACGATGATATGAATTTGGATTTCGATAAAAACAAATGGTCGAGTCTGTATGATGCGTTTTCGCGGTTCTGGAAGAGCTATTTCGGAAACGAGGTTCTTATGCCCGGTCTCACTACCGACAATTTTCTAGAACAAGGACCGTTTGTCATTATCGATTGCTCCCGACAAAACGAGTCGGTCAAGAGCGCGACTGTGGACGTGAGATTGGAATTTCAGTGTAAGGAGAATGTGCCAGTGAATACCACTGCGTACTATCTCATCATGCATGATCGTGTGGTTCAGTACAACCCACTGACCAGCGTCGTGCGCAAAATTCCCTAAGTACTACATTTTGGACACAATGATTTCCCCTCTTTCCAATACAGTTTAGAGGGGATGAAACGATTTAAAATCTACTATGCATCAAGAGCAACAGCAGTATTCCTCCTTCTCTCGACGTATTCAATCATGTCCATACCGACGTTTGTGGACCTGCAAGGCTTCGTCGTCAGCGGTAACTTTGTTGTGAAGGAATTTGCCGCTCTCCGAGAGGGACGCGTTCTCTCTCACTACATTTTCACATGTCCCGTACCATGGAGGCTTCTCACCAAAGCGGAGCAACATCAGGCATCCTGGTTGATTGCAAATCGTTATGGAGTATGATGGGAAGACGGAATGATTCCATACAGCAGGGCTAGAAGTCTGATTACAACGGCTGTGGTCGGCATGGAAGATGATAACGATCTTGAGACACCGTTTCTCGTCAACGCAAGGGACACGAAAAACGAGAATGGCTGAAGGATATGCTCTTGGATGACGCGAGAGGAGATGTCTATATTGAAACTATTGATGTAGACTACGAGGACATACCATCTCTAAATAAATTGGATGTTACACATACTTTTCACTGCCAGAAACATGTAACAAATTGCGCTTTACAAAATGTTTTTAAACTTTACAAGTGGTGGTCTAACCATAAAAATATGTAACATGTGTTAAGAAGTGTATTCAATTGCTGTAAGCAAAATAAATATATATTATATGTATATTGAAACGATGTCTATTTTTTCTCCGCTCGTATTTCCTTCTCTTCCTGTTCGCATCCTATTCCTCGCGTATAGCCCTATGTTGTCGCTCTTCTTCTTCTTATTAACTACTTGGGAAGGGAAGATAGAATGGATTGGAAGTGGAAGAAAATGTATGTCATTCAAAAAATTTTAATCTCATTTTATTATCTCAATTTATCTGTAACGAGGGCGGCCGGGGAGGCGCGGCCGGTAGCTAAAGAGCTGAAATTCCGGGAGGGAAAGAGAGAAATAAAGGCGCGGCCGTTAGAAAGAGACGGCACTACCAGCTGCGGCTGGAAAATCGATAACGCGCGGTTGCCGCGTCGGCGGCAGCCGGCAACACCGCGCCCGCCCCCGCCGCCTCACCCCGCGCGCCTCCGTCCGGGGGGTATAAAAGCCCCTCCAGAGCAGGCGCCTTAATTTAGTCGACGCCAGTGTTCCGATTCGGGCTAGGCTGGCATGGCAATCGCACGACTGCGCATGCGCGTGGATGGGGGTTACAGTGACGTACGCATGCCATGCGCGTGAGCCGAAATGACACCACTAGGGCACCCGTCATATGTTATAGCCGTTACGGCTGTATGGCGTTTTAAGTTAAAACTTTTAACGGAAACGGCAGGCAGTTTTGGCGGGATGAGCGTGCAATACTAAGGTTAAGGATGAGGAGAATATGTAATAAGGTAAGTATTTTATTATATTATTATGGATTCTAGTCGAAAAAGAAAGGGAGAAGAAGTAGAAAAAGGAGCTAAAGTTAGAAAATTTAATTTTTCATGACTATGTGTTTGGGAAATTTCCTCCCTTTCGAATCTCGTCATGAGATCGAAAGGTCGCGAAATCTCCGTGAGCGCGGCGAGTGGATCGGGGGGTGAGAAAGGACGTGCACCGTGGCGAGAATGACTACGATTCGGTTGTTAAAATGAGTCGAACGTTTAATCGTATTTACACTATGTACAATTGAGAGTTACGGAGGCGTATAATTGTGCTGAGCGAGTCCGTCGAGCTCTCTTGTTCGCGCAAGACCGTCGGGGATGTGCCGCCCGTTGAGCCGGTGGCCGGCTACAAGCGAGCGTGCACGTACAGAATGAGAGGCCTTTGCGCAGAACACCGATGCACTCGATTTGAGCACTGAACGAATGAGTCTGTCCCGGGTGAGCACTAATTGTCAATGTGAGATGGCACTGAGATAGCACTTGAGCGCGAGCACGATAATTCAGTCAGCCGATGCGAACTTTTACCACAGCTTATTACGGCTGCTTTCACACGACTACTGAGCTCTGCGAGCTTGCGCGCAAGCCCGCGAGCCATGTTCACGGGCCCGACACGTGCTCGTTACCCGGTCGCGCGGTCGCGCGCGCGGTACCACTGGGCCTCGCGAATAACCGTGAGATGGCGAGGGCAGTACAATTGAGATAGCTGGAGGAATCTCAAACACTATGAGAAATGGCTTTCAAAAAGTTATTTTATTTTAATTTTTATTTTGGAATACTCTATATTATAATTCTTATTTTATTTTAAAATATTATATTTTTACTTTCATATTTAATGTTATTCGTATTAAATAATAACTTGTATATTTTTGTTTTGTACGAATACTGGTAAGGGTTTTTTGGCAGTTTTTCCCCTTGCCTTTACAACAAATGTTGGTATTCTTTGAGATCTCTGCCAAATAAAATATTTTTATTTTGATTTATAAAAAATTTTTTATTTCAAACATTCCTTTTCCCTTTTTCCTCATTATCCTTTCTATTATACTTTATATTTGTAAAATAATTAAATTGTATAAATTATATATATTTTTACAT
>NW_011965008.1:0-5443 GCF_000949405.1 Vollenhovia emeryi
AAAAAAGACAGAGCAAACTATGCCAGAGACACGCAGATATTAGAGCGATGAGAAATAGCGCGATGTTTTATAGCTATCTCACTCGCACTCTCTGGATTATCCGTTGTAATGTTTTCTCTCTCTATCATTCAGTTCGCGCTAAGGATGCAAGATCGGAGGTCTGCCGGTCTGCCCTCCAACTTTTTCTGTACTGCTGCCGAAAACCGGTCAGAGGCGACATCTAACGTAGAACGTG
Organism: Vollenhovia emeryi; assembly: GCF_000949405.1. Lineage (NCBI taxonomy): Eukaryota > Metazoa > Arthropoda > Insecta > Hymenoptera > Formicidae > Vollenhovia > Vollenhovia emeryi. The sequence continues at coordinate 236 of NW_011965008.1, forward strand.
GAAATTTAAAAAATCGATAATTGACGCGATCTCCTATCTAACCGACACTAATCGAGTTCGCCAGCGGCTTTAGCATCCCCTTAAATATGTAGTACAAGACATACCGGGATACAACGAAACTCCGAAACCGTACGATGCAATATTATCCCCGGACAAACTAAAACCGTGGATCAAGGCAGTCATCTAAGAGTTACCTGAAAAATGCGTTAGATAATAAGATACCGGAAAATGCGTTAGATGATAAGATTTACCGGGAAAAGGCGCTAGATAATAAGATTTGCGGAAAAATGCGTTAGATAATAAGATTACATGGAAATAAAGTTGCGTTAGCTATAAGTTCGTTCAAAGCATAACCGCGTTAGAGATTAAGGAAGAGCGACAAATAATAAGTCACACGCTCATGCTGAAGCGAACCTAAACTTAGCGTCCGCTCAGATCACGACCGAGACATCAAGCATGAAGGAATGCGGGAAAAAAGAGAAATAATAATATTGAGAACACGAAACGGTCGAGCTAGATCGCTGAAGGCTCGAGCGCTTCATGTTTGTATTTCAGAAGCCACAAGGCCTCAGCCGTTTGTCTAGGTGCGAAAGTCAACGTTTTTCACACGCTCCACATTCGAGACGAATGTCGTATCAGGATGGTCGAAACTGTAAGATACTTATATTCAACGTATAAGTATCATCCCGACTGATCCCGACCCTCCGGTACACCCGGTAGGTGACAGCGGCAGAGAGACGGACGGCGCTGTAAGCGCTGTCGTGAATTGTACAGCAGCCGATCGCGGCGCTGGCGCGCGCGGAACCGAAACGCGCTCCAATAAAAACCGGAGCACGCGGTGCTCAACAGGCTTTTCCCCAGATCCATCCTGCTCGGACTTTCTCTCCGGAGTAAGTTCTCTTGCTGGGAAGCCCGTTTATTTGAAATAAAGTTATTCGTGTTAAATTCAGTGAGTAATCTTTATTCAAGTATCCTATCTTACAAGCTTTAACGTCCCTAACCTCAAAAAACTCATAAATTCACGAAACGGGCACTTTTGTTAGACGTACCCACCCCTCGGTCTGCGGAACTAAAATAATATGAACATGTTTTTTTAGTATTTTGACCCGTTGAATACGAATCCGTGGTCAGAAATGCTCCATCAGGTCTCAAATCCTCCCTAAACTAAAAAAATGCAAAATCTCCCCCAACTGCTTCTTGAGCTATTTTCTTGATTTATAAAGTTCTACTATAAAATTCTTGATCAATCAAGAGTCTGCTGAAAAACGATTGAATTTTTTACTTTAAGTAGAGTATAAGTTTTTTTCTTCACCTTGCAAAACAGTCTATTAGAGCTGCAAAAACATTTCAATCACTATCTCTGCTTGTGATACAGGACTCTTTTACTCTCAAAGGATCTGTGCAATGGTTTTCTCTTACGCTTCTTTCCCCTCGGTGATACTTCCCTTTTTAGCATCCACCAAAAGTCGGCCATCATATTTACGCCCCACCTCCCTTGATATCGACGCTCCATTTCTTGAATGTCCTGATGGAATCGTTCTCCGTGTTCCTCACTATAATCGTCTAGATTTTCAGGGAAGTAATCTACATGAAAATCCAAAAAATACAGCTTTAGATTCATCAGGCAACCCATTCTTCTACAGTTTTCAACCATTTCAGACACTATTTCTTTGTACATTGGACTTTTGTAATTACCCTAGGAAATTTTTGACGACGTTTTTGATACTCAACCAAGCAGCTTTCTCTGTATCATTCATCGTAGTAACAAAAGTTTCATCCCTCATCAGCGTTCTGATTTGAGGTTCATCAAAGATTCCTTCCTTTAATTTTGCGTCGGAGATATTCGTAAACTTTCCTTGAAGATGTGAATCGCCAGTGAATGTTCAATGATAAAAAGAATTGTTAGACGACTTAGGTTGGCAGATGGTTTATTTATTCATTTAATCCGACGTTTCGACCATGCGGGTTGTGGTCCTTTTCAGGGAATTCAACACTCTATAATTATTTTACAAAACAAGACGCATCTTACAGTCGTGTCAATTGGGAAACAAAGTCAAGGATAAGTAAAAATGAATGTCGTGAATTATTTTCTGTAAACTTACAATATTACGCCATTGGTATCAAAAATTAAAGAACAGCCTCACTTCCATCTCTGGGCATCACATGGAGAACTGTGTTAGTCCATCCGATGTAACACTCAAAGTAGAACTGAAGTCTGACAATGGTATGAAGGAGATGCAGAGAACATGGCAATAAATAAGTACATAACTAATAAACCGGAGCCGGAGTCAAAAGGTTAAAAACAAGCATATATAATAAATACGTTCTATAGACAAATAGTGTCCGTCGGGGTATAAGACTAACATTTTGAAATTAATTAAAATTATATAATGCTGTACACGACAAGCGCGGTATCCTCAGTTCAGGCACGCGCGCAGAAGACCGCCGGAACCGCTCAGCGCTGAGCGCGGAAATCGTGTAGCGCAGATGCGAACACCTGCTGTAGGGATCAAAGGTGACGGACGACACACAAAGAGAAACGCTCCGATTTGAACTCTCAAAACACAGTAACTTTATTGTTCTCAAAACGAAGGACGAAGGAGACGTTCGTTGCACACACGAGCGACTGCGGGGCAATAGGCGGCAGAGGTCAAACGGACGGACATCTTCCGAACCCGTAAATCCTGCTTGGATGGCGCGGCGGAAATCTTGACGAGCGTTGCATTAACGCCCAGCCGATTCAGACAATCTTGCTCGCGAGGCCGGAAATCTTGTCGCGGAGCAGGGGGTTCTCGCGAGCGCGAACCGCCAAATGTTATGCCGTTACCGTGCCCGTGCAGCTATATCTCGCACCTTATCATTAAACACTTACCGCACACAAATTTGAACAATTACCGCACGCACGCTAGAGAAGTCGCTTAATTAGATATGTACAAGGAACCGCGTTGACCGGAGACCCGGATGAGCGGGTGGACCGGAGCGCGAGCACGTGGAGCGCGTCGAGGAACCGTTCGCGAACCGAGTTGAGCACTGAACGGCGAGAGCGTCGAGAACGGCGCTGAAAATCTGGAAGAGAGATCCCGGTCGCGAGGTCCGCGTACAAGACAAGAGCGCGGGCACACGCGGAAGCGATGCAGGCAGTCTTTGTGCTTAAAGGGCGGACTCGCGCGGGGATGCTCACCTCACCTGTTGTAATACGAGATTGAACGCGGAACGACCGATTCCGCGGGCGCGAAAAGGCGGCAGAAAGATAATTGGCCGAGCAACATCGTGCGACGCGATCACCGAATAAGATGCCGGCACAAAAAACTCGGCCATACGCTCAACACGTGCCCGCGCCGTGCCATCGAGATCTAAACGGGCGCGAATTCTTGGGCCGGAGCGACAATAGATCGCGCTGCGATGCCGGATCGTATCGCAATCCTGAACATACCGCCCGCCTTGAAACGCAGTTTCGAAATTACTCTAGGTGAGCAACAAATGCGTTCCACGACGGGGGTCGGAAGACGCACGGGTCACGCCGCCGGCATCGTGAGCTGTTTAACAGTCGGGATGAGGCATCCGGAGAATGACATGTTACAGTAGACAATTGGTTAAGGCCGGTCTACAATGAGTTGTATCGTAGTCGTAAGTCATAAGTCATAGTCATAACCGCATCATATCCTTGTCGTAACTCAATCGTATATCGTAAGTCATACATCCTAACGTATTGGCCGAATGCCAATATTTATGACACCGACTTACAACACGATTACGACCAACCAATAGGAGAGCAGGGTTTAGCAGCCACGTTGATGACGCAATAAAACAAGTCGCGCGAATAGTCGAATTTCTTTGTGTCCCTTGTATCCCCTGTGTCCCTGGTGTTTGGCAAGAATTATTTACGTGTGACGAAATGGATCCAGACATTGATGACCTCGAACTTATAAAAATGGTTGAACAGCAACAGTGTCTATACGCAAAGAGTTGCAAGGCGTACAAAGACGTCGACAAATCTGCGATATGGGCTCAAATTGGTGCCTTGCTGACCCACAAAAAAACAGGTATTTTCATAAGAAATCATTCAAAATAATGCTTGACTGCTATTATTAGAGTGCTATTTGCAATTTCCTGATTGTGAATACTCGGAAAGGATTGATAACGTGGACTGTAAGACCTTCATAACCTAACTTAACCTTTTTCTACATTCTAGGAGAACAAGCCATGAAACGGTGGGAATCCTTGAGAATCCAGTGGAGTCGTGAGCACAAGAAGAAACGAGAGTACAAACCATCTGGATCAGGTGCCAGCGCGGATACTCAGGAATTTCGATTTTATGGAGAAATGAGTGTCTTGATACCATATAATTATGTGCCAAGACCGTGAGTATACTTATTGAGCCTCTGAATGCATAGCCTATTTCATTGTATTTGTATTATAATTATGGTTTCCTTTTCAGCACTAGAGGTAACATGAATAAAGTACCAGTGAATCCTGCTACTAGTGATAGCACCAGCAATAGCAGTAGTGCCAAAATGGGTTACAGTGATTCTGACAACTCTAGCCAGTTGTGGAACATAAATTTAGTGGATGATTCTAGTAGTAAGTATATTGTTGCTAGCACTTATGTATGACCGTTTGCAGTATCCATTTAGATGTGTTCTCAAAAATTTGCATTTTATTTTTAGGCACTGATAAGTCGCTGTTTTCTACACAAGTCGCAAGAAGTTCACAATCTCCATCTCCAGTAGGCTTAGAAATGTCTTCTACAGCCAAGGCAGCAATGCAACCGGGACCTGCACGGGGCAATGTGCCTCCAGCAAATAAGAAGTTTAACACTACAGGTATAGAGTCAGTTGTGCCTTCCTTGGACAAATTTAGCAAAAAGCGAAAATCAGAAATGGATTTGAAGATTGACAAAAGTCTACAGTTTATGGAAAAAGTTGCTACAAGGATGGACAATGTATTTGAGAGAAAGGAACAAGAAGTATTTGCAGATCCAGAAGTTAATGCTGCGGTTAACTTCATGAAATTTTCACTACAAAAGAGAGTGAAGCCTGAAAATCAGTACAAATGCATGCGAAAAATAATGGAAGTTATTGATGAATGTTCCGAATAGTCTCTTGTGTTGCAGACAGGCCTACTTTGTTTGAACTTTATTTGACATACTCATTTGTCAATTCCAACTGCAACCAAACTCACAACTTTTAGTGTAATATGGACTTTATT
>NW_011965009.1:0-5445 GCF_000949405.1 Vollenhovia emeryi
GAGAGAGAGAGAGGGAAATAGAATTTGCGTGAAATCTAAATAAAACCTTACTGGAAATCCTGCTTTTCCCCGCCGCTCTTTCGTCGCCCGAGAGAACTGCGAGACGGCTCGGCTGCAGCGAATTAATATACTCATAGCGAGCACTTTGCCTCACCTTAAACTATACCAGTAACGACTTCTAGGCAGAGCTAGGCCCGGGCGGACTAGATTCCGCATAAACGATTAATTTCGTACAACAGGTTCTGTTGTGCAGCCATTACGAAAGTAGGCCTGCTACGATTCGCTGTTACATAATGAAAATTTCGGCGGAAATATTCCGTCAGAATCGGTCTTACCCTCCTAAATCCTTCACGATCGTGTAGTTGATTTTATTTCGTTGATAAAAATAAAATTCACTTATTATTCAATTATCATGGACGTACATATATCTATGGGAAACTATAATAATGTGGAATTAATCAAGTGCTAATAATATAAAATGTAAATTGTTTATTTTAGAAAATAGTTTCTAACGGAAGAATTACGTAAAAATTTCATCGTACACGACTGCATTGTGATTCTTGCAATTAATATGAATAAGCTCCACACACGGCGACGCGTTACTTTAAAATCCTGGGCCGTGATAAAAAAAATCGCGTCATTTCGAAAAATCGCCGAGCTATTAATAACTAATGTACTATTAATAATATTGGCAGGCAGGCCTTGTTCGCACTCTTCGTGTTCCTGTAAATCATTGTTCGCTCGCTTACGTGTTCGGGGCCGGCTCTGTTATGTCAGTTTTTTGGTTTTAAGCGTCCCATCGGAGTCCTGAAAATAGAACACTCGTTGCTCACTTTGATCCTTTTCAAACGTTTTATCTAATTCAGTCCCCTCGTTATGTCCCGTACCAGAAGCACGTACCTTCGTACCGTTTTCTCAGTGTAGGATCGTTTAGTGTTTATTAGAAATTGATATATGTAAAGGAATGCGCATATATTCACTTCTTATTGTTTCTATATTACGATCAATATTACAAGATGTTTTGTAGGATGTTACTAATCGAATGATATCGTGACTAATTTCTTAACTATATTGCACTTTGTTGCAGCACCAATATGCCGTTGCAGGACATCACAATGAGTCAAACCCTGCCATTGACGAACGGTGAGTAACATTTGTGTGACTTATCAAACTTGATTGTAATTTTTATTAATGCAATAATATTGTGTCAGTCTTTAACTAGCATTATGGACTTTTGTTTTGTCAATTATTATTAATAACTAACTATAAAATCCGCCATATTTAAGATAAAATAGAAATAGAGGAAGAATAAAGCTTAGATGGAGAAGCAGGAGTGAAATCATTAAGAGGCTAAGAAGCGAAATTCAAGATTGGCTGTTAAATCTTTTAGATCTCCCCCTCTGTTATCTGCAGTGTCGTGCTTCTTCGATGATGCGTACAATTAATATTTCTTTCGCCGGGAAGAGCGTTCCCTAAGAATAGCCGGATATAATTTTACGCTCCATAAAGACGAAGGCGAGGCGGAAGATCGTGGCGATCGTGTTGCGAACGATTACACTCGTATTTATTATTTACGGCCTTGCGGCGGCGATTATGTCATGTATATCGGCAGATATCTCGACGGATCGGCTCGCCACTTGAGTGAGTCGTCATCGATATTGCAGAGAACGATAGGGCGACTCGATTATGCGGCTTTTTCCCCTGCACGCCCACCTTTATTGGTCATTTCCCTTAAGTAATTGAATCCCCCTCCGGTTCTATTCCAATTACGGCTGTAGATGTAACGTGCATGTGATGCTGCTGGCCACACTTTCAATTACACTGCTCCTAGCCGGCTATTATTTAGCTCAATCGCTAAATATAAGAAATAATCTATTTTGATAGGCATTTACCTTCACAAGAGTATCACAAATTTCCTTGTTATCTAACAGCAAAATTTGACGTTCGTTTATTTCCTACAAATTTTGATATTGTTAATTAGAAATTCTTATTAAAAATGTTTACTCAGGATTTATTAATAGATCAGTTTTGTTATCTGTTTCTACCCTTGAATTTAATCGGAACGTTCTGTAAAATTGAAAATTTGTAAAAAAAAAATGGTTCAATTTGTCAATTTTTCAGCCGATCCTTGGCAACAAATCTTAGGTAAAGTAAATATGTATAGTTACAGAGGATAAATGTACATCCGAATTTGAACGGAACTCGGGAACTGAGACCGTTCTTACTTTACAAACAAATACTTTCGTGCACGTTGCTATTCATATCTGACAATTGGATTTCACGGGTTTAATGGCCAAATTTTCGATCGGCGCGGTTTGCACCCCGTCCAACGCAAACAGAAACTATTTTCGACGCGGGATCCATAAAGCGGTTCTCAGTGCGCACGCTTAAACAACTTTCGTGATCAGACGCGAGTGGGTCTTTTAAATTCAAAAATAATCTCAGTATTAAGACGCGCCGCGAGCGAGTCTGCCGTCTAATCGGAATAGCTTTACATCGTTTCAGTTCCCGATCGAGATAACGCGCGTGCATCTTCCCATGTGTTCGCGAACACTTGCCTTCGTCCGTTCGGAGGTCGCGCGAAAATGCATACTTTACATAGGAGGACGCCGCTAATTTGTGTGCCGCGGTATACAGTTCGTCACTCCCGTTCGCATGATCTGCATTTACCACCGTTAAGCCAGCAATTGTTCGACATTGTTGTACCAGGGTGTCTACTCGGGGAAACCTTGAAAAACCTGCAGGTCTCAAGGAATTCTTTTTTGTATCGAAAATTAGTAGACTATCGGAATTTTCACAGAAAATTTATTGCGAAAAGTAATTACCTCAGCCAGGATTTGAACCTGGACTTCTCTACACTCTAGGCGGGCGTTTCACCAATTCGACCACTGAGGCGTGTATCGGAAGTTTTGTCGAAATTGTCCCTTTATTTTATAAACAATCAAAAGTTAGCCGATCGAGTCAGTATAAATGTGTTTGGGGATAACTAATGCTCCAAGCATTATTCCATTGCTTAATTTAATTTTCTTGTATTTCTTTGGAATGAAAAATCACAATTTTAAGGGATATAAAATGGCTGTTTTGTAAAACACGTTTCCCTTATTTGAACATTTATAATTTAATCTTTCTCTTTATGATTGTGCAAATAAGATACCGCGAACGAGATCAGAATAGTTTTGCACAATAATTAAATTTATTTGAAATTTGCATCGAGAACTTCCAATTTTGCCTGCAGGTTTCAATGAAAATACTTGAAAAAGTGGGGATTTTTTTTCGAACAATGAATAGACACTACAGAGATTATGAATCAAGAGAGAAACGTCTACGCGTCCCTCGGGGATGACTGTCTCGCGCGGTCATTTGAGCTTGGCGAATCCACGGAACCGAACTCAATGCAATATATTCACATCCATTTGCACATCGCGCACTTTCACACGTGAACAGTTTTGCGAACCATATTGTGAGCGCGATAAAAGTTTGAGGGAAAGTGAAAGTATGATGCAACCCGATTTAAAGAATAACGAGAGGAACAGGAACAAGATCCGCGTACGTGTTTGATCTAGATGGGGCGGGACAGCTGGAGCTCTTTTTTTTTATTTGTATTCCGTAATTAAGGGGAAAGATACGTAAGCACGTGGCCGCCTAATTGTATCTCACGCCGTGGTGTGAGGCCAACGAACTTTCTCGCTCGCGGTTTTACTCAAGCGAGCGACGTCGACGAGTATAGTGCGAGTCCCGCACAATGTATCCGCCAATTTTTTACGCTTCCGCGATCTCGTTCGCGAATGACCCGTCGCTCTCAGAGACACTTGATAAGAGATCAATCTGGAGATCGACGTGAAAAACATGGGACATTGTATATGTATAAATTGTACATGCAAGATTAATTTTAACAAGTTTTCAAATTTCTATAGTGCTAGCAGAGACAAGTTTATCAGTGCAATATAAATTTTCATGACTAATAAAATTAGATTTAATAAATTTAATGATTTGATCTTTTCTCATGGATTCGACTTGACGTTTTGATTACTATTTATGGATGTTGTGTAAGAGGAAACTGTTTTTCTTGGCTACAAGTGGAAATAAAACGATTTTATTAAAAGAAGGAACTGATCGTTGAATAATTCAACTCTCGCAACTTTTGTCTCAACGATGCAATAAAAAGTACGCCGATATTAATATTTCCTGGATATGCGAGCTTCAGAGTTTTCGTCTCAATTGTTTGAGATTCAAAGGGTCTGAAAGAGCCCACAACTGCCCGACTCATAAATTTCACGATTTAGTCCACGTCATTGTGACAATGTAGCAGTGCTTAAATTATACCAATTGGGCCACATCCGCGCTTCGATTCGGTTCCCGAGGGGATCTAAAATGGTAAAATGGTCAAGGTCACGGGTTGCATGTCGCAAAAGGAAATTGTGGCACGGGGATGCGATTAGTGACATTAAGTCGTCCAATCCCGCCCCGAAGACACAATTGTTTGTATCGTCTGAAAAATGTCTGCCGCGATCTCGCGTTACAGGAAGCGAGCATTTATTTCGGGGGTCCAGAAGCGCGTTCGTGAAGACGTGGATAGGGGAACCACTCGAACGGCACAAACGAAGTAGCGAGTCGTAGCGCGTATTTATATTTCTCAACGCAGAAGAAAAATACGAATCGGCGTTTGTTCCGTCCTCCTGCGGCTCAGTTTGCGGGGAAACTTTTATTTTTAATTATTGTTCACAATTAAGACAAAGTACAAATTGGAAATTTGCACCTTGTCTCGTAATTATACTTTTTTTTTTAAATAATGGGAAATTATCTTGGATTAAAAGTCAGAATGTCTGCGTACATAAAAAGATTAAGCACGATATCTTTTATATTCATCGCAGATGACAAATATAAAGTTTTTTAAGTACCTCGATTTTTGCAATCGATTATAAAAATTGGAAGCCATCCTCAGGTTCCGCCAAGTGACGTCGACGGTTTGACCGAGTAGCTTAATATATCTGTTACACTTTGATTACAGATCACGCGATAATAATATGAGTATGTTTAAGCTATGAAATACTAATTGTACACTAATACACATTTAAAAAACTGAAACGTTCGCGGAAAGTAATCTGAAATGTAAAATTAAACTGATCTCTCCCGTATAAGCTTTCCTGCCTCCGGATTGTTCTACACTTTGAATTACGCAATATCCCACGTACTGAATTTTTTAACGTGACCGAGTAGCTTTCAGTTTTCAATTCTGACTATAATGAAGACATTAATATGTCTGTTACATTTTGATTACGTGATAATAATACGAGTATGTTTAAGCTATGAAATACTCAAGTAAATACATTTAAAAAATTGGTACGTTTGCGGAAAGTAATCTGAAATGTAAAATTAAACTGATCTCTCCCGTATAAGCTTTCCTGCCTCCGGATTGTTCTACACTTTGAATTACGCAATATCCCA
>NW_011965010.1:0-5445 GCF_000949405.1 Vollenhovia emeryi
GGGGGGCCCGGGTATCCATAAAGGATTTCCACACGTAAAAAAAAAAGGTATGCGAAGGCGTTCGGGAGCAATTCTGGTGTAATTACCTGGTCAAGCAATCTCTGGAATGTAGCAGGCGCAGAATGTAAGCCAAAAGGCATTACATTGAATTCAAATAAGCCCTTCCCCGCAACGGTAAAGGCGGTCAAAGGCTTACTTTCCGGTGTCAAAGGTACCTGCCAGTACCCGTTTTTTAAATCGATCGTCGACAAATATTTGGCTCCTCTTAGTTTATCCAGTGTCGCGTTGATTTGCGGCAATGGATAAGCATCCTTTTGTGTGACTTTGTTTAACTTACGGTAGTCTATACAAAGACGCGGTCTGCCGTCTTTCTTTTGCACCACGACAATGGGAGAACTCCAGGGACTGGTCGAGGGTTTTATAACTCCCTCGATGAGCATCTTCTCAATTTCTTCTTCGATGAGGCTCTGCATTGCCGGATTCCGTGGCCTATACCGCTGTTTTATCGGTGATGGGTCTTCCAACCTTATCTCGTGCTGGATGAGGGGAGTGCTCCCCTTAATGTCTCTGAAGCTTTCCATCTGGGTTTTCAGGAAGGCGTCGAGTCTGGTTTTCTCCGTTTTATCCAGATGCGTGAGCCCGTCTGGATTCTCCACAGAGCTGATATCCGTTCTGGTCCCCGCATTATGGATCCCTTGTTCGGTGAGGTAGATCTTAATTCCAAGTTTAGTTAGGGCATCCATGCCTAACAGGATATCATGACTCAGGTTTCCCATGATTAGGAGTGACTGCTCCGTGGAAAGGCCCATTGTTTTCAGATTTCCGGTCAATCTGTTCTTCAAGGCGGTTTCGGTACCGTCGGCCAGGACTGCAATCCGGTGATCCTACCGCTGGCGCCATCCGGCTTGGCGACAGATCCTGGCCGTCTCCTCGCTACAGTAAGAGTTTACTGAACCGGTGTCAACGAGCGCTGTGCAACTGTGTTTCCCGATCCTTACTGTCAAAAATGGGCGGTTTTCGCTGGTTGATATTAATTTTGCGTGGGCCGGTCCTGACTTCCTGAGTCGCCGGCCCCTTTGCCGTTTCCCGGCTTTTGGCACTGGCATTTCTTAGTTAGTTTTCCGTCGGTGCCACAGTAAGAACAGAATTTCTTTGCCGGATTTTTGCATCGGAAGCGGTCGTGGCCCCTCTGCTTGCATTTCCAACAACAAGTTTTTCGGTCGTACGCGGTGGCTAGCGATGTCCGCGGCTGAGGTACACTTTTACTGGCCTCTGGCTTGCCTCTGAACTTCTCACTCTCGAGCTGTCTCTTGGTTTCCTCCAGCTCTTCGACCTTTTGGATTAGTTCGGTCACGGTTTGCACGGTTGCCCTGGGGATATACATACGGTATTCTGCTCGCACATTGTAGTAAATTACGTCGAGCTGCTGGTCAGGGGTGTAGTCCCCTCGGCGGCGCATGAGAGTCATGATGGACGTTGTGAATGCTCGGATTTTTTCGTTAGCGCCTTGTTTTCGGTCGCTTATTTGTCGGTCTAGCTGGCGTAACTCGCCTGGAGACAAATAGTAGCTTCTCAGGCCGGCTTTCAAATCTTTTAAGGTAGTGTATTCCGACTGGAAGTTTCGGAACCACAGTTGTGCCTCGCCTCGAAGCAATTCTGGGAATCCTTTTAATAATTGTTCGTCCGTTAATGTATAGGCCCGTTGTAGTTCTTCGATTTTTTCTAAGAATGTATACAGATCACGCCCGTCAAAATGACAATTCCACTTCCGCATCTGGTCAAGGATCTTTGTCTCGTCTGTTCTGGATTGATCCCTCGTTGGCGTGGAATGTCGCATTTGTCTTAGTTGGTCTAACTCGGTTTGCAATCTTTGCGCCTGTCTGAGTTGATCTAGTTCGGCTTGCATCCTCTCCATATCACGGGTCCGGTCATCTTCCTCTCTATATCCAGGAGCGTCTTCGGGTTTCTCCTGATATTCCTCCGGGTGCGATCGTATGTACGCCACCAATCTCTGCCGTAACGTGGCCAAATGCCCCTCGGAGTCGATCTCTTTCTCGATAACTCGAGCTGTACCCGGTCCTTTGATAGGGCATACACCCATGATACACGCGGAGTGACGCTCATTATGCCACGGCGGGGGGGGGGGGGGACTTTAATTACGATTCCTAAGCGGTACTTTCTCGCGGATTTACGGACTCTACCTAACGGTAAAAGACTTATCCTCCCCTCAAGCGATCAACTTCCTCGTATAGAAACTTTACTAAATTTTTCACACAGCAGGTCCCTGTTCGGGCGGCATGTAACGAAGCGCTAGCTCTTCCCGGTTCGGAATTACGGACAGGACTCCGAAATCCGATATTACTTCGCAATATTTCACGGGAAAATAATCAGACGCGCGGTTCTGATTGACAGGTGGAAGAGTTAGCGTCTCGGTTTCCGGTATTTTGACGTGCTGTGTGCCGGCGTAAAGGAAAAGAATCCTCCGTTCCTCTTATTTGTCGAATATGCTCAGCTCCAGGGCCGTCGAGAGGAAAGGAGGAAAAGATATCAATTTCTTAGTAGAGTTAATCGCTTGGAAGGGATCGGAAATAAGTCTTACAGGTGTTTTACGGTTAAACAATAGGAACAAGGTTTATTCAAAAGGTTAGGTACACGGAATCGAGGTAGTTTACAGAGAGTACGCCCTGTGATCAAATATAAAAGAAAAAGGAATACAGGATTAGTGGATTTACATCGAGTCCGCCCTGTGATAAAATACAAGGAAAAGGAATATGATTAGTCGGATTATATTTATGTACGGACGATACGCAATCGGATCGGAATACGGGATACAAAAATATGCGGCCGTTCGGATTAATCGGAAGTGAGTAAAATAAAAGAAAACACCGCTGGATTTAAAGAATACAAGAGAGTGATATAACACGAATGATCTGACTCTATTATGTGATTGGCGGGATTTATACTGTGATGCGGAGAGTCCACGACTGGATCGGGAAGTACTTATCGGGATTATCACTGCGGACTGGTAACGCTGGAACAACCGGCGAGGACGCTACCTACAGGATTCTCACGGGTTCTGTAAGGAAGAAAGTGACGAATTTAACGCTACGGAACTTAATTCTAAATTAGTCGGAACTTATTTTCCCACCCGAATATTTCCCCCCTGAGCTTTACACCGGTCGGGGAATCAGGAAAAAAGGATCTGGGCAGGTCAGGAACACGCCCGAGCAGCGCCTCGTTATGCGTGTATTTCAGTAGCAAATGTACACCGGGCAACACCCCGTTTCTTGTACGCTACTGCGGATGGATACGGGAGACCGGTACGGAGCAGCGCCTCCACCTGTCGTGTACTCCGGTATAGTATATCGCCGACAGACAGGAGCACCCGTGAAATCGGCGTATACCGCAGCGGAGGTACCCGCTGCCGGGTGTCGTCGCTCGGAGCACCGAGGCAAGACTAAGTTAAAGCGCCCGCTCCGAAGGGGCTTTTATACCTCCGGAGCATAGGCGCGCGGGTGGAGGCAGCGGGGCAGGCGCGGCGTTGCCACCTCCTCGTCGTCATGGTAACCGCGGCTCTGTTTCCTTCTCTCGCGCGTGGCATGCGTGGTATGCGTGGTATGCGGTTTTTTCCCGCTTCCGGCCGCGCCTCCCCGGCCACCCCCGTTACAGCAGAAATAGAGATCTTTCATCAAATTTTGATAATTTGCAAATAATGCTTTTTTTATGGTCAAAACTTTTTTTAATAGAGGTTGCGCATACACGGACATTCGAATACACGTGTCACATACACGACTACACGTGTACACGTCTCACATACACGACTACACGTGTACACGTGTCACGGACACAGGTACACGTGAATAAAGGTACCGTGAATCCGTGTACACGGATCACGTGTACACGTGAATCTTAAAACACGTATCCAATCGTAAGCTCTACTACCGTGTCTCGTGATAAAGGCTGTGCAATATCACCTGATAACAAAATAGCGCTTATTTTCAGTAATGATACATTATTAAAGTTATTATCTGAAGCAAATGAAATTTTTGTAGATGGAACATTTTCCGTAAGTATTATACATATGTATAATGTTGTACATTGTCGATAAATTTTTTAAGCGTTTTGATTTTCTTATATAAAATAGAATGTTTGTATGCGCAAAGAACACATTGTAGATCGAACGTGAGTAAGCACGTTTTCGTGTTATCTTGAAGGAGTTTAATTAACACAACAACATGGATCAAGTTCATAGGTGTATGTAATAAAATACATTATGTGTATCTAAAGAAAGTGGAGAAGATTTTATGATAACATAAAGATGTTTTTAAAGAATAATTTATTTTTGGAGACAGTATTTCATATAAAAAAAATTAAGCGTAAAGATAATGGTATAAAAATCAATTTATTTTTGAGACAGTATTACACGTTTATTTCATAATGTTGTAATTGTAACAAATATTGCAATTAGTAGTAATGCGTACAATATCTCATTTTGCTGCATCTGTAAAAACTACAAACTTCTTTTTGATAAGATAATATACTATACATTGTAGATCATAAACTATACGAAAATACACTAAGCAAGGAATTGTTCAAAACTAAATCACAATTTCTGCCTTAAATTAACTGAAATCTACGTTGCTTACATTACTTATGCTGAAGCAAATCAGAATCAAAACAATGTCCTGAATACATTTGGCAGCTAATTATGCATAAAAAGAAATTATACTGTTACATATTGTCTTAAGAGTTATTCCAATACAGTTATATTTTTGGAGACTGTATTGCACGTAAAAGGATATAACATTGTTGTAAATTATACCACATAACATTGTTATAAATTATAACAAATATTGCAACTACTTCATATTAATACAATATTTAGTTTTGTTAAGTGTACGAGAACTACAAAATGTACAAAAGTACAAAACTTCTTGCGGATAAAATAATGAGAATACTAACCAAGGAATTAAACAGAACTAAACAACTGTTTCTTGTCAAATTAACTGAAATCTACGTCGCTTGCTTATATGAAAACAAATCAGAGTTAAGATGCCGTCACAAAAACATTCGACAGCTATTTACGCATGAAAAAACATTCAATTTTTGTCACATATTGTCTTAACAGAGACAATAATAAGTTTTCGGTACAGTTACAGATATGAATAAGAAAATAGCGCTCTAATGAACAACCATATACTTAGTGTACGTTTTCTGTTAGTTACACTTATTTCTGCAGGTCCTTCGGTTTCAACAATTTTGGCTTTCTCAAAATGCTGTTTTCCATTTTAAAAAAAGAGAATTATGTTTTTAATTTCGGAATTTTGAATCCTGTTTGTAGTTTTCTGAAATAACAAAAATAATATCATTTCTTAAGGCTCCTGGGTTGTCAGTGCGGCCATATTGAATTGTGACGTCAGAAGCGAGAAATGACACACCAAAAAA
>NW_011965011.1:0-5452 GCF_000949405.1 Vollenhovia emeryi
GGGGGGGGGACAGCGCGCCGTTGCCGGCGAGCTTACGTCGCCGCTCCCGCGTCTCGCGTCCCCATCCCTCGCCTGGCAATATCGATCGCCGTGCGGTCACATCTCGCCACGCGCTCGAATTGGACAGTGGGCAGGGCAAAAACGACGATTTTTTATAATTAATTACTCGTTAACTATTGCGAAAATTGCAAATGGTTCAGGACTTTTCTGTTCATCGATCCGTTCTACCTTCTCACGAGCTCTGGCACAAATGTTGTGACTCACCCTGTATACGTTTTATTTATATAAATGAAGAAAACAAATGTTTTACGGTTTTCTTTATCATAAAAATAAGTGAGCTATTTTAATGGAACATGTTTATTGAATGGGTATTAGAAAACATGTGACATAATAATTGACGTCACATTCGTTAAACAGTTTGAAATTAGACTTGTTTTCTATTTCTACACTGGTGAACTAGTGCAATAAATTAGAGTGAGACAAGCAAATTTTTTCTCATTCTAGCTTACTGCACTAGTTCACCAGTGCAGAAACAGAAAACAAACCTATTAACATCAAAGGGATCAATATTATATTTTTCAATTAAGATCTTTAATCACATTACTCACACACACACACACACACATACACACATACACACACATTCAAAATATTTTGATACAACTAACAATAAGATAATATTATGAGATCTATATAAAATATTATCATGAGTTTCCATAAAATTATACAATTGACAAATGTATCTTTTATAATTAAAAATATCTTCAAATGGAACATAAGAGCGTCAGAAGAGAAACCATAAAACTGAGGGTCTAAAACAAAAAATATTATTTATTGAGCTAAATGGTATGATTATTTTCGTTAATGATATATGTATGATTCCTCACCCTGGCCAAACCTTCTAAAGAGGGACAAAACAAACCAGCAGCATTAACTTTGTAAGTTTTTGTAGTTTTTCTGAGCAGGAAAAGTAGAGATTTTTGAATCTTTACCGGTGCCTTGTACCATTTTGTGTTACATCTATATTGCAAAAAAAAGATAGTTTATAAATACATCTACAGGCTATATACGTGTCTACAAATTGTATTTTTCATAAAATATATCATGCCTGCAAAAGGTAGATTAATTGTACTACGTACATCATTCGATGAACTTGATCATCATGATTTATAAATTCTTGTCCAACAAAATTACCTATAATTAAATATATAAAAAGGACGCTCACATAATAGAATAATTTAATAAGTTCTTGCTCTTCCTGTTGCATTGTTATTACTCGAAACATCTGCAAATAAAATCAATGGTGCAATAGCTACAGGTAATATTATAAAGCTAGCAATAGTAATCATATATGTATAACCAGTATTTCTACATACACGAAAGAGTGAAACAGCTGCCGTACATATAGCCATTACAACTACAAACAGGTACGATAGCCCCAAGCTTTCTTGTAATAAATCCGAAAATCTAACAGAATAACGGTTGTCTGTCATTACTCACAATCATTAATTGCAAAATGCTACGATATTCTATCTTTAAGTTTTTACTAATAATCTATTGGTATTATAGGACATTTTTGGAATTTGTGACATACTAACTGCATAGCTCTTTTATGGATGTCCACGGCAGCGACTATTTTATTACAAAATATAATAGTGCTATCACAACTTTTAGCTAATTCACGTATTTGTGAAATATTTATGCTTAACATATGTTCCATACGGTAACTATAAAATGCTGTATGTCATGAAAAAGATATATATATACTATAATATTGTATAATACAAAATTATTAAAAGAAATTACTATAAAACTATACTATATAATTGTTATATTGTTATATATTATTTTAATAAATATTAATCATGTGCATTCTTACACACATACGCACATGCATGGACACTCACGTATGCACGCACGCAAATCAAGTGTACGTTCAAAGGCTCCCATATTATTTACCTTTTATTTCCCTATTATTTACAGTTTTTCTTCTTACTATATTTTCTCAGTGTCATTTTTACACGACCAGATGTGATTATGTATAAAGTGAAAAAGTAAGCAATGTAAGAGTGAAATAAGTAAATAATAAAGAGAAGAGAATAAACACACACGTGTATACGTGATACCACATTTCGACAGTAGAGAAAATCTGAACATAACTGAAAAAAGTGAACGGATTGGTGGCATTCGTGTAAGAAAATGTAATTTATCGCCTTCGAAATATTCTCTTAAGGTCGCAATGTAACTTAAATTATTTTTGAAAAAGATAAAAGTGGACTGCACAAGAACAATGACTAACTTTTAAGAAAAGTCGTTTCTCACTTACGATGTACCTAGCAACATTAAACATTCCAAAAGCATGTAATGCGTTTACTAATGAGAATGATTCAGCAGCTATTGCAGTAGTTGCACAAAGGAACATTCCAATAACGTCATGCATAATTAGAATATAATAATATTTTTCCTGATTGTTAAAATATTTCGCCTGATGGAGAATTACACTTGGACGAGATTCATTTAAAGGTACTATGACATCAAGTAAATCCGGAAGATATTGCATTAAAGTGAAAACAAAAATTCCAAAATAGATGAATACTAAAGTGTAGAAAATTTTACTATTTTATTCAGTCACAGTGTATAATTGTTATCCTGAGTATATATTTGCAAACATTCAAATTATTTGTTATATCAAATATAATAAAATTATCAATTTTTTTAAAACAATATACGTATAGATCATACTTGAAATAAACACAATAATGCTGTTGGTAATATTTATATAAATAATATATAAATGCTGAGGAAACTTTAAAATAATGTGTAGGGGTTGTTATATTAATTTCAAAATTTAAATAAGCATAACGTGATTGAATTAACAAATTTTTATTATATTTTTATTTCTGAATAGATTATATTAGTTTATTATATAGAAAATTTGCTTAAAGGAATACCAAAAATTAGTTCTATTAATTTTAATTGGCGTTTCATATAACACATCAGAAATTGCTCATATAGTTATGTCCGATAACTCAAATTTAATCGAGTTAAAGTAATTTAAATTTCTTCAAAAACGTGTACTTGCAAAAATGTTTGCAAATTTTTTTCGACCGTTAGTATATTTGTGCATTATAAAAACTTTTACTTACTTGCGAAAATTTTTGTAAAGTTTTTTCCTCCGTTAGTATATTTGTGCATGATATCGATCTCTTGATCATTTACTAAAACACTCCAGTTATTTCGGACACGATTCCGTAATTGTTTTATCTATTAATACATGCATATGAAAACTATTGTACATAAAAATTAACTTCAGATTAAATTATTACAGAACTTACATTTTCTGTAATAAACAGAAAACTAATATGTTTGGCAAGAAACATTAGAAATATGGAATTAATAGCTAATACTTCCAGAAGAAGATCCAAGCTGCATTCCGAAAGAATTACTTTCATAAACTGTAAGCAACACTCTTTTACTGATGTGTGAATAATATTTTATAATTACCTATACATAGAACTACTAGGACATTCTGTATATCCGAAAGAAGTTATTTTAAAAAATTCACGCGCACACACAATAGTCAATTTGCGTAGTCAGTCATGAAAATTCATGCTACAACATTTACGTTTTGTTTGTACTAAACTAAAAAATCTGTACTATGAAACTCAAGTAATTTGAAAGTTATTTCAAAATCATGTTAAAACTTTCTTATAAGTATATTTATTGTATAATATACATATATAGGGATTGAAGTATTTATTCGATAAATGTGTTTAATAGTATTTAGCGTATATTTTAAATTGTTGTTTGTGTGTGAGTGTAAAATGCGTACATTATTTTAAAATAATTTTTCTGTCAAATATGCAGACGACATTCATTTTGTAACTAGCTATATTTATCGCTTAAGCAAAAAAGTATATCTTCTGTAATATAAATGTATTACAAAAGCAAAGCAGATACCTGAAGTGTTAAATATGATAAGAATATCAGTAGTGACAGTATGGTGTGAATTTGTTTGTGGCGAGAAGTATCGTATGGCCAGAGCCCAATCGATGATAATAGAATGTGATTGAGTCTATAGTATTTCTTCTCGGAGAACTCCATCTCAGATAACAGTTCAAGCGTTACTGTGGACTTATAGGCCTCATAGCCTATAGAAGTCTCTTTTCTCGTACCCCATCGTCCGTAATTTCTTTCAATTTCACACATATTATTATATTATCAATTTTTCAATGTTACAACATTCTGTAATCGTACAGACACTAAAGATTGAGACTTGATTATATATGTATGCTTATATTCGCATAGGAAGAATATAAAGTCCAAGATATAAGTGAAAATTAAAATAGTGTAACGTCTCGCGGAAGAGCAGAAGTTGTATTTTTGTTATATTACATTCTATTATAGTAATGACTAAATTGTCGCAATTTATAGCTATGTAAGGCACATATTAATGTTTGCTATTTTTCTTATAACCCATAAGTGCGCACGCGTAGTGGGAAACAGGATATTTCATATCAACAGAATGTACCAAATCGAGCACAATACATTACCTATGCACTTCAGAATTTTTCGGGCGCATCATAAAAATATACAAAACAGTAAGTGATAAATAGAACACTGCAATTCTTTAAGTAATAAAAGTAAATTTTAGACCGTGTGTTGCGTACATCATCGTGCACGATAGTCAAACATGACAATAAAAAACGAACACGATCACGTACACTTCACCACGCAGGTAGACTGGTCGGATCGCTTCAAAGATCAATCGATACTTTGAGGGAAACCGCGGTAATTGTCGAGGGGGGTCCGTTAGGGCCGTCAGTAGAGTCGCGGCGACTTCAGTCGCGCGGCGGCATAATGGATCCGCGGCGGCTTCAGTCGCGCGGCGGCATGATTCATATGAGTAGAGTCGTCTAGCGGCGACATCGATGTCGACGGCGCGGTCTGGGCGGCGCGACGCTTTGTTTCAGCGGAATCGCGGAAAACGGTAACATCCGTCGCGACCGGGGTCGGCGGACTGTTTGATTCGGATCCGACCAATGAAAATTAGGAAAACAAGGATTGACGAGTATAAAAGGGACCTCGTCCATGGGACGACGGTTCATTCGAAATCCGAGCTTTGTCGAAATCAGTCTGCACGCATCGATCCGAGCCAGTGTAGAGACCTAGACTTCGTGTGGTGAAGCGACTCAGAGTAGACGTACTCTCAAGCGTTGTCGACGTGCGTGGCGTGTTCGCCGATAACCGACTCAGGGTGTACACACCCCCAGGCGCAGTTGGTGACTAGCGACTCAGGGCACACGGGCTCCCAGGCGTAGTCGCAGAACATTGCGTTCGAGAATCGACTCAGGGCACACGGGCTCCCAGGCGTAGTCGCAGAACATTGCGTTCGAGATTCGACTCAGGGCACACGGGCTCCCAGGCGTAGTCGCAGAACATTGCGTTCGAG
>NW_011965012.1:0-5453 GCF_000949405.1 Vollenhovia emeryi
GGCCGCCACAATGCGCGGCCTAGCGGCGGTCGGTGAACTACTCAGAAGCTGGCGCACGTGCTGCGACTCGCGTGTCCGCGAATATCTTGCGTATCCTCTTATTTCAAGAGGCTAGTCGTATTACTGTAATGGAATTTTCTATACAGGAAATTAATCTTAATTCTAACTTATGAGTCTACTCTTTTATAGATGAAATGTGTTAAAGTAAGTGAGAAATGCTTCATATAAGATTTCTTTGCTTAGAGGAAATGCTTAGAGGATTTCCCCGCTTATGAATAGAATATTTTTTTTTGGATGCTGGCGATTAAAATTCTTATTGCGAAAAATACAATAGTATATACTTATAATATTTATTTTTGTAGGAAAGTTAATACAAAGTTACAAAATAACAATTTTTATCGATATTATTATCATATTATCTTACACACAAAATAATGAATCCTTAACGAAATGCAAATATGTCTTGATTTAAGAATATTTTATCCTTAGAATAGCGCCAAGTATAAATGATCTCCGATTAAGACTAAATTATCCTTAAAACAAGACAAAAATTATTTCTAATTAAAAACAAAATTTACTTGTCGGTAAACAACAAGGATTCACTGGGACACTCGGCTGATGTAAAATTGGGAATAGATTTTTTATTTGTAACGAACGTCCAGCTCCTCCCGGTTCCGGACAGGACTCCGGCAGGAATTATTTATTACTCGAATAAATAGGTACTCAATCGGACACGCGGTTCCGATTGACGGTTGGAGGAGCTAGCGTTCTCGCGGTCGGTATTTAACGTGCTGTGTGTCGGTTCGAGTGAATCCTCCGTTCCTCCTGTTGCCGAATATGCTCAGCTCCAGGGCCGTCGGGAGGAAAGGAGGCAAAGTAGATCTTAATTCGCCAGTAGAGTTGATCGCTTGGAAGGGATCGGAAATAAGTCTTACAGGTGTTTTCGGTTTAACAATAGGAACAAGGTTTATTCAACGGATATAATACATAGGATCGAGGATATTATAATGGGTCCGCCCTGTGATTAAATACAGAAAGAAAGAAGACGGATTAATAGGTACAATGGGTACGCCCTGTGTCAAAATATAATGGAAAAGAAAGTGTAATTAGACGGATTAAATCACGGTACAGGAGTACGCGACGGGAATTGAGATACCGGGATACAAAATATAATTGGCCGGATTGATAACCGAGTACAGGAGTGGCGGCCGGATCGGAGTACGGAATACAGAATGATACGGCTGGTCGGATTTAATCGGAAGTAAACCAAACTGACGCTGGGTCACAAAATATAGGAAAGTAATACAAGATACGCTTTATGCGCAAACGGATCGGAATATAATTCGAGGCTAATACTAAACGCTGGTAATGCTGGAACAATCGGAAAGGACGTTAATTACGGGATCCTCAGGTATTCTGGAAGGAAGAAAAGTGACGGCATTAACGCTACGGAGCTTACGGCTAGATAATCTTTCTCCCTCCCGAAATATTACCCCCCAGAGCTTTACACCGGTCGGGGGTCAGGAAAAAAGGATCGGAACAGGTCAGGAACACGCCCGAGCAGCGCCTCGTTATGCGTGTTTTTTCAGTATCATATGTACACCGGGCAGCACCCCGTTTCTGTGTACGCTACTGCGGACGGATAGGAGACCGGTACGGGATCAGTAGCTTGCGTACAACGGGCAGCACCCCGTTCTTGTACACTACTGCGAAGGGGCCCGGGGCACACGACGGAGCAGCGCCTCCACCTGTCGTGTACCCCGGACTGGTATATCACCGGACGGCAGCACCCGTGATATCGGCGTATACCGCAGCGGAAGTACCCGCTGCCGGGTGTCGTCGCTCGGAGCACCGAGGCAAGACTAGATGATCGCGCTCGCTCCGGAGGGGCTTTTATACCTCCGGAGCATAGGCGCGCGGATGGAGGCGGCGGGGTAGGCGCGGCGTTGCCACCTCCGCGTTGTTATGGTAACCGCGGCTCTATTGTGTTCTCTCTCGCTCGCGGTATGCGTGGAATGCGAGGAATGCGGGTTTTTTGCCACCGGCGCGTGGTATGCGGGTTTTTTCCCGCTTCCGGCCGCGCCTCCCCGGCTACCCCCGTTACATATTTGTTAAGATATATTTATTCTCTCTACATCAGTAGTAGTACCTTTTAATCTCTCTTAATGTTATCTTATACTTAAAATATCATATGAAGAGCTGATGATCCCGGGTTCGAATCCAGCAGTGGTAAAACATATTTTTCACATATGATATTTTAAGTATAAGATAACATTAAGAGATTAGAAGGTACTACTACTGATGTAGAGAGAATAAAAATATCTTAACAAATAAAAAATCTATTCCCAATTTTACATCAGCCGAGTGTCCCAGTGAATCCTTGTTGTTTACCGACAAGTAAATTTTGTTTTCAATTAGAAATAATTTTTGTCTTGTTTTAAGGATAATTTAGTCTTAATCGGAGATCATTTATACTTGGCGCTATTCTAAGGATAAAATATTCTTAAATCAAGACATATTTGCATTTTGTTAAGGATTCATTATTTTGTGTGACACAAGGAACGTCAATATGTGCGCGCTTCACCTGGATACATTTCTGATAGCGTGCGTTGTGAGTTGCTTTTGTTTTATGATATGGCGGCTTTGCAATACGTATCCTGATTGATGCAACAATGTGGATAGATTATCATATCCACAGTAAATAATGCTCCAACCAAAGTCTGGTTGTCACAACCAGATCATGTACAACTACATTGATGTAGTTGATACAACTAAGTAACTAAGTCATATCAAGCATACACATAATCATTGCATAAAGATAACTAGGATAATGCAGCTATATTGCTTACAACCAGATATTTCTGGTTATGTGCACCATATCATTTTTTTCCGTGTACATATATACAGAATACACTTCTTGTATGATAAATAAAATATTTTTATGTATCAACTCTTTATCTTTTTAAAATTCTATGTCCTTTTTATACAAGAATGCAAATTTTATTCCCCTTTATTTCATTATCGTACATTTTGACAATTACGTACTAGCAAATACGTACTAGCTTCAAATTCGTAATAATATTACAAAATTTGTTTTTTTTAATATTACAAAATTAGGTTTTTAATTATATAGATACATTTGTTACGTCCGATATTATAAGGGGACGCGCGTCTCGCTGGGAGACGAGGGGAAATGAGAGAGTAGGTTGGGTGGCTAGTAGAATGAATAGAACGTCTGGGAAGGAACTAAATTATATATTGTAACAGAAATGGATATTTACAACGCAGAGAGAAAGAGGGACAATAAAGAGAGAACGAAAAGAAAATGGGGGAAAACTTAGCCCAGTGAGGACATGTCTTTGGTGGCTCGAAGCTGAGTCCTGGGCCGTCGGACTATCCGGACCTTCTGGGGGAGGGCCTCAATCTTCACGACGCAGGGCCGAGTCCGTCGAGGGGCCAGGCGCGGTTGCAGGGCCCTTGGTTCCTGTGGTGGCCTCTTCGTCGCGTCAACCGGAGGAACGCCGATGAAGGCGCGCAACCGGAGGCGGAGAGTCGGAAGATCGCCGATGAAGGCGCGCAACCGACAGTGGAAAATCGGAGGAACGCCGTTGAAGGCGCGCAACCGAAGGCGGAGGATCGGAGGAACGCCGCTGAAGGCGCGCAACCGCAGACGGGAGATCGGAGGAACGCCAGTATAAAGGCGCGCAACCGGAGGTGGGGTTAAGAGATGAAAAGAGAGAAATAGAAAGAGACAGGAATATAGGTAGAGGTAAAGAGAGAGAGAGAGAGAGAGAGATAGATGAGCGTCGTCGTCGAGGAGGTGGTGTCCTGGTGGTCGTTGCCGTGGGCCACAGAGTTTGCACACGCGCTAGAATCTCGCACTAACGGGATGTCGACTTAGCCTAGGGTGACCGATGGTTAAGCACCTTAACTTGCGTCGAGGATCGCGATGTGGCCTATAATAGTGAACTCCAGGAGTCAGAGCTTATCTCGTCGTCGGGCAGAGGTTCGTTCTGTGCAGAGCTCAGAGAACTGAATACGAATTTCGGGCTCCGAGGCCCGGCTTTTATACTCTCAACTTATGGGGCAAGTGCGGAAGTGGTGATGGGCGGGGGCCCTTCGATCATTTTCCGAATTTATTAATTTGTACTTCAATTAATACTCCGACTAACTTGAGTGGTCAGCTTAAAAGGGGGCCTCCGCTCGTCATTCTCCCGCTTACTCCTGATTAATTGCATTTTTCGTTCCCGAATAATTAACGCGCATACCAATCTCGTGTTTTTGCATATAGAGTTCCGCTATGCTGCTCCGAAGCGCGTAAACACGGAACGTTCCAGAATTTCGTCGCTAGATTCGCACTGACATTAAAAGTATTAATTTCCCGAGGTTTGAACGCGCGGTTTGCCGTGGCGGCTTGAAGTGGAGGCGCGTAGCGCCCCCGTACGTGGCTGAGATCAACGGTTCGTGTGGAGGTAACTCCGTTCTCGAGAACCGTTGATGTCAGCGTTTTAACAGCTTATTTCTTAATAATTAACGCAAATTCTTCGGATTTCTTTTATTAGGGCGAAAGCGGAGGCGCCAAAGGTCGGCCTGTTACAGTGGTTGCCTCGGCTGTCGCGTAATTAATCCAGAAACGATAGTAGAGAAAATAAGAATAGAGAACGTATAAGATCACGTGCTGCGCGCGTGCTACGTGCCGCGTCGCGCCGGTGCTATCTATCGGGTGGGCGATCATTCATGCTTCTCGAATAGTGACGTCTGGCGAAAAATAATTCGTCGGACGTAACAAATTAAAATATATTATACCAATAACTTTTTAATATATTTTATGATTGGAATAACGAAAGTAAATAACATCTAAAATAATAATACTCTAATTTAACAATAATTTTAAAATATTTAAATTTTGTTTGAATAAACATAAATTATAATATATTACTTACAAAATACCTACATATCATAAGTTAATCCTAATATTTTATTTATTTTTATTTTTTAAAGATGATTCCTCTTAATTATTATAAAACATTTATTTACTTATAATATTCTTATCTTTTACATCTTATTAAAAATTGTTTATCATTTCACACACACACACAAAACAAGAGTTATTAGAAATAACAAGTCAAAAGTAAAATTAAAATCGTTTTGAAAATTAAAATAATCAGTGCTTTTTCAAAATTTATAGTTCATTGTTTAAGTGAAATAAGATACATATCAAATTTTAAGTGCCTCATGGCCCTGTGACTCATGAGCCGCTACTACCTACACTCGTCTTGTCTCTTTCTACATCTGAGTATACGGTTTTGGTTAGATGCTCCGTCCAGTACTATATGTCGATGGATACACCTAGACACCGAAAACTACGGAGCGCACTGCCTGGACGTCGTCATCGGCGACCTGGGACACGTGGACATCGAGTTCTAGGTATTGATACACCTAGACACCGAAAA
>NW_011965013.1:0-5457 GCF_000949405.1 Vollenhovia emeryi
GGGGAGGGAGGGGGCGGGAGGGGTGGGGCGCGCGTAGCGCGCCGTGCTAAACGCACTTGCGACTTACGTGTTTAAGTCCATCATTTTTCTCGAAAACTATCACTCGTGCAGTAAAAATAAATAGGACGTAAAATGCATATTTCAAAGAGATCTACAACTTTTGTTTAAAACATTTTTCAAAATTTTTAATATTTGGTGAGATAAATATTAGAAACCATATTCTATTCGTTAAACATTTTTGTTAATAACTTTTTAACGAACCACGAGCGACGCCGCGACGGCTAAAACCTTCTGAAGGTCACTCAGGGTCATGACCTTGACAACATATGTCAAGGTCATCGAGATTGGAGGGTGGTCCGTTATTCTATATAATTACCGAATCCACAATTGCTCCACTTTTAAAATCAATAGTTTTCGAAATATTAACAAAAAACGTAAAATTTTTAATTTTTAATAAAAAACATATTTCTAATAGCTTTGTGCAATTCTAACCAGCATCAAATGATTGCTCCTTCATTGCTCCATTAGAATCTACAATTGCTCCCCTTTTAAAGTAAATAGTTTCTGAAATATTAACAAAAAACGTAAAATTTTTAATTTTCAATAAAAAAACTTTTTTAATAGCTTTGTGCAATTCTATCCAGCATACAACGATTGCTCTTTAATTGCTCCTTATTGCTCCATCATTATTTTAATTATTTATTTCACATTTATAGAAAAATTAATAAATTAATCATTTCGCTTGTGGCGACTTGCAGTTGCCCAACTATACGACGACACAGTCTATGGTCGTCGGTGGCGCTGTCCGAGCGGGAACAGAATATGTTAGTCGTAACTCGCCTGTGTAACGGTCAAGATTGATCACCTTGACTCGTACCAAGATTCCTAATAAAGTTTATACATATATCTCCAGTACAGTGAGAATATCATTCCCGCCTTCGCTATCAGCTATCGGCAAGGAAATAATTGTGGGCACTTCAGCCGGGCTGTAATATCATTACCGAGCCCCACAATTGGTGACCCCGACGTGATTGCGCATCCGCGCCTTTCACGCTCGCATCGGCGGAACAGGGATCAACGGCGAGGCTCAGGCCATCCCTCTGTTTGGGGATTGACCTGTAGCACGAAGAGGACTTCACCCACGCCCTACCAGCGTGAGGATCCTCGGACTGCCCAAGATTTGTGGCAACATCGACGCCCGGGCAAGTCCATTATCGGGCCTTCCCGAAACTTCGGGCGAGCCTATTACCGCCCGAGGGAGGCCATTTTGGGTGACGTACATCGGTCGTTCTCCATCCACGGACTCAAGTCGGCGGGATTCCGCCCTGTGGTATCTCCGACGACGCGGCCGAACCAGGTTAAGGGCGCACCCAGGTTAGTGCACGATTTGTGCCGGCGTAGTCATCCCGGCGGACGCGCATCCCGCGCAGTCATCCCGGCGGACTTCTTCGTGCCGGCGTAGTAATCCCGGCGGACGCGCATCCTGCGCAGCCATTCTGGCGGGCATTGCCGTGCCAGCGCAGCTTTCGCGCTTACGCAGCCATCACTGCGGACGCGCATCTTGCGCAGCCATACCAGCGGACATCTTAGCGGTCGCTGACGGGGCCAACGGGTCCATACCGGCTAATTCTTCCTCGGTCCTCCTTCGTTCCCAGAATCAATGAACGGGACGTGACGGGCCAACGGGACTATACCGGACTTAAAGGTGGCTCTCTGCCACACCGTGGCGTACAGCACACCGTGCAGCACACGGGACCATACCGTAGCGCAGCGGGACCATACCGTAGCGCAAGGGGACCAGAGTTACGGGATGTGTTACGCACTCAGCCTTGCGTACACGCACGCAGACGCAGCGGCACCGAGGTACTTCTAGGCAGCGCAGCCAGCGAGACCGCCGTCCGACGGAAAGCGGGCCAGCGCCTCTAACCTCCTATCGCCAGCATCTCGGGTCCGGGCATCACCTTCTTCGAGGGACAACGCCTCTACAAGGGCTTCGAGAGCGTCGAGGCACATGCTGTGCCTCATTCTGGTATTTCTCCTCAGTTTCTTTTCCTTTTGTTCATTTCTTCTCGGTTCGCGGTACGCGTCCCATAATTTGAACATGCCGGACGACGACGTGCGCGTGGAATCGTATCGGGTGCCTAAGATCCCGCCCTTCTGGCGGCAGGCCCCGGAGGATTGGTTTTTACGTGTCGAAGCTTCTTTCAGAAACGCGAATATAACCGTCGATAGTACCAAAGTCGACTACCTTATCGCAAGCCTCGATCCAGAGGTCATATCGCATATCCGAGATTTGATTCAGGAGGACCCGCCTCCTGCTAACCTATACAAAGCGCTCAAAGACCGGGTTCTCGCGACATTCGCGGTCTCACCGGAGGCCCGTTTACGGCAGTTACTAAAAGGTCAGGTTCTGGGGGACCGGAGACCCTCGCATTTGCTAAGTCAAATGAACCAGCTCAACGGTGGGCAATGTAGCCCTGCCGTGCTAAAGTCACTTTTTATTGAGTTATTGCCCGAAGCTCACAAGACCATTCTGGTCGCAATGAACGAACCTGACCTACAAAAACTCGCGGGAATTGCGGACAAACTCGCGGATATCAATACTCCCAGTACCGCAGTCGCCGTAGTCGCGCCTAAAGAATCTAAGGGCACTCGTACTGAAGCTCCTTTGAGCACTGACGAAAGGATCAATAAGCTCTCGAAGCAGGTCCAGTCTTTGAGCACTTCGGTCGCGAAATTGCGCCGTGACCGTTCTACATCCCGTACGCGTAATAAATCTAAGCGTGGTGATGAAGCAGATAAGTCTGATGATAAGACAGGCTACTGCTACATTCACCGTAAATACGGAAAGAAAGCCACGTCCTGCCGCAAGCCTTGCTCGTGGAAAGATGACGCGGCGGAAAACTAAACCGCTCTCCCCGCGAAGAGACGGTCGGGGATTCGGGGCAGAAACAAAGCCGTCTTCATGTTTTTGATCGGACTACCGGTCAACGGTTTTTGGTTGATACGGGCGCGGAGATATCTATACTTCCAGCGTCCCTGCGCGATAAAAATACGCCTTCCGAATTAAAACTTTTCGCAGCTAATAATACTGTAATCGATACGTTCGGCGAGCGTCTTCTTACTCTAGATCTAGGCTTGCGGCGTCCTATCGTGTGGAATTTTCGCGTAGCGAACGTGCCCTTTGCGATCCTCGGTGCAGACGTGTTGACGCATTATAAGCTTATTGTCAACCTGCACAAGCGTCGTCTGGTCGACAGCGTTACCTCGTTATCGTCGACCGGACAGTTACTGGCTGTACCAGAAGTTAAAATTTCCTTGGTCAGTCACGATAATAAATTTGCGGACATACTTTCGGGATTCCCTGAGGTTTCCGGGAGCGGTCAGGCGCTTTCGCCTGCCGCATGTGCTGTCGAACACCATATCGCGACTAGTGGTTCTCCCGTCGCTGAACGACCACGCCGGTTACCCCCCGACAAGTTAAAGGCAGCGAAGGCTGAAATTAAAAGGCTGACTGAGTTAGGCATTTGTAGGCCGTCCAGCAGTCCGTGGGCTAGTCCAATCCACCTCGTCCGCAAGGGTAACGGTGACTGGCGGCTTTGCGGCGACTATCGTCGTTTGAATGCCGTCACAATTCCGGATAAGTATCCGATACCGTACCTTCACGATTTTACCTCTAATCTACTAGGTAAATCGGTTTTCTCGTCCCTTGATCTTTTCAAGGCGTACCACCAAATTCCCATGGCAAAGGCCGATATACCGAAGACGGCCGTTATAACGCCATTCGGTCTTTTCGAGTTCGTCTCTATGACATTCGGTCTGCGGAATGCCGCTCAGACTTTTCAGCGGTATATCCATCATGCCCTGCGGGATCTCGATTTTGCATTCGCTTATATTGATGACATTCTTATTGCGTCCTCTTCTATGGAGGAGCATAGGAAGCATCTAAGCATGGTGTTTCAAAAATTAAAGGAATACGGGTTAGTTATCAACCCTTCCAAATGTGTTTTCGGGGTAGAAGAATTAACCTTCCTCGGGCATCGCGTAAATAAATTCGGTCTAAAACCCTCCCCGGAAAAAGTGGCTGCCATACGGGATCTCCCGAAGCCAAAGACCGTAGCGGAACTACGTCGTTTTTTGGGCGCGTTAAATTTTTATAGGCGCAGCCTTCGACACGCCGCTCGCGTACAAGCCCCCCTACACACATATTTAACCGACTCGCGTAAAAATGATAAACGCGAAATTAACTGGACTCTCGAGGCCGAAACCGCGTTTGACAAGGCCAAAGCCGACCTTGCTAATGCCGCGTTATTAGCACACCCGTCCAATTCTGCCGACACTCGCGTCGTGTCAGATGCTTCGGATTTTTCCATGGGTGGGGCCCTTGAGCAGTATACCTCTGACGGTTGGAGACCATTAGCTTTTTTCTCTAGAAAGTTTACTCCGGCGCAGAGGAACTATAGCGCATACGACCGCGAATTGACCGCGATTTATGAATCGATCAAGTTTTTTAGACATTTCCTCGAAGGTCGCAACTTTAAGGTCATGACGGACCATAAACCTCTGGTTTACGCTTTTCAGCAACGGTCGGATAAAGCCTCTCCTAGGCAACTACGTCAGCTCTCGTATATAGCGCAGTTCACCACCGCGTTTGAATATCTCGCTGGTTCCGAGAACGTGGTGGCTGACAATCTATCTCGTGTCGAGGCTCTTCGCCTCCCGGTCGAATTTGAATTAATCGACCTCGCCGCTAGGCAAAAAGAGGATGAGGAATTAAAGCATTTGCTAGTCTCAAACTCGTCCTCGCTTAAATTAAAAAAGTTCATTTGGGGTTCTTCCAATTCAGAGCTATACTGCGAATTGTCAGGGGAATCAATCAGGCCCTGCATTCCGGCATCTCTTAGAAGACAGGTTTTCGACTTGTTTCATAACCCCGCGCACCCGAGCGCTAAAGTAACAGCCCGTGTCATCCGACAGCGGTATATCTGGCCGAACCTACATCGCGATGTCGCGACTTGGGCGGGTAACTGCACTGACTGTCAGCAGTGCAAAACCTCACGTCACGTCAAACTCGAGCCTGCACAATTTGCCGTTCCCGACGGGCGTTTCGACCACGTCCACATGGACATAGTTGGTCCCTTGCAACCCAGTAATGGCTTCACTTATTGCCTTACGATTATAGATAGGTTTTCCCGCTGGCCAGAAGCGATTCCATTAATAGATATTACGGCCAGGACAATAGCCAGAGCCTTCTTTGACAATTGGGTCGCTCGTTTCGGTGCACCTAGTATTTTAACGACCGATCAAGGTCAACAATTCGAGGCACAGCTTTTTGCAGCTCTCCTCAAACTCATCGGATGCAGACGCATTCGTACGACAGCTTACCACCCCGCCGCTAACGGCATGATCGAGCGTTGGCACCGCACCTTTAAGGCAGCGATCATGTGCCATAATATG
>NW_011965014.1:0-2200 GCF_000949405.1 Vollenhovia emeryi
CTTAATTTGTATATTACACAAATGTTTCCGCGAACTGACAGTTTTTAGGTTAGAAAGGTGCAAAAGTGCAGAATCACTCCAGCATCCCCTTAAAGAAAACGCCGCATATAAAAAGTACCGCGTAAATCGAGGCATGAGTTTATATTTGAAAGCTCTAATAGTATGAAATTATAGGCAGAAAGAGCTGAACGCTACATCGTAACTTGCATTTCTAGCGAATGATGTCTGATTTTGAGTATGATATTGAGTACTTTTTGGGTGGTTTCATGGGGAGTGAACTGCATGAAAGAACACGCGAAATGTATAAAACAGAACAATAATAAAAAGTTTTATTGTTCGAAGTGTTATATTTAAAAGGATGGCACTTACATAATTTTGTGTATAATAGCGAGCAGTATTCTGGACAAGAAGAGATTATAGAAATTCCAACTTACAGAAGTACACCATTCGCAACTGTAATCGAGTACATAGTCACATGATCGTGCTTCGCATTAAATAGACAGGGGGGGAAATTTTATGTTCCACAATATTTTTTCTGTACTTTAAAAGGCACAGAATATGGAGTAGATTATTTTCAGTGTGCTACGATCAATCGAGAAATCAAAGGGTATTTACTCCACGAAGAATATATATTGAAAGGACTAGATATTAAGCACTGCTGAGTGTTATAGGTGTCCGCGATGCTGAGGAGATGGCAAGAGACGGTTACGTGCAAGGAATGATTCGACTTGGTTGTAATTTACTATGTACAAAGAGCGTACTGTAGTGGTAAGGTTGATTGGACGTAATGTTATCGAAAATAAAATAATTATAGCGGCGAAAGAAATTATTTTGAATGTATTATAAAAAAAAGAAGTCGTGGCTATTTATATTACTGAAGGTTTGGGTAATGAAATACTAAATGCAAGTGTGACACTTGATTAACTTAAGGTAATATAAACTATGACAAAATTTTACAATAGACATTGAGATATTCGAATGAACTCATCCGCGAGTTGAAGCGCAGCTTACAGACACTTCAGCATATCAATTATATATTTTTTATATTACACTAAAATAAAATAAAATAATGATAGAAAATTCTGAAGCTTTCACGTTAGAGGAAATCCGATTGAAATCTGTACAGTCATACACGGCACATTCAAACTGTTGTATCACATAAATAACTTTCGTATACGAGAGAAGATTAATATCAAAACTAAAACTCGACATATAAATAGCATTCTATTTCGAATAGCGTGTCTATTACGCGTGGAATTCTTGTTGTCTTTTGTATGCAAGTGTGCACGAGATATAACGCACGCTTGCAGTTTTACTAGGCTGTAGTGAGAAGCTGTATGTACATTCTGTTGATAAGAATCACTGTGAAAGCTAAAGGTGTCCTGTAACTTTGCGAACGGTCCAGGATCGACGTCACGTGTTACCTTCGATTAATTGATCTGTCAGTACTCTACAATCCAATTGCAACAGGACATCTACGAGTTATTGTCAAAAGTGTCACAAATCGGAATCGTAGTTTACGAATCGGTATCGTGAACCGCCCGAAATGTCGATTCGAGTATGACTGACATTGGCCAACTTTGTCGCACTACGACTTAATCAATTCGTTCGACTTAAGCATGACTTATCGCGTCTGTTTGCTCTACTTCAACACGTGCGTGCCTACGGGGTGGTCGTGTGTTATAGTGCCTAAGGGTTGGGCTTCTTGGCTCGTGGCTCGGTTGGTTACGTGGTGGTGTTCGCCTAGGGGCACTCTGTTTATATCTAGATTGGTGAAACAGACCCTCCTTTATTTCCCCAACTGCCCGTACGGGTCTGCTAGATTACTCACGTATTGCGTGGCGTGACTCGTCGTCGGGAATTCGGCCCATTTCGACAAGTCGATGCCGGGTAGAATACCGCTACGACATGGGACTCGAGGATTTCTGTTACAAATTGGAGATTCATGTATGCTTTATTATACAGGGTGAGTCTTTCCATATCCGACAAAATTTTGGAGAAGGTAGAACGGATCGAGATGAACGGAAAAGTCCTGTACCATTTTGCAATTTTCGTAATAGTTAACGAGTAATTAATTATTAAAAATCGTTGTCTTAGGCCGGCCTACCGCCCAATTGGAGCGCGTGGCAAGATGTGACCGCCCGGCGATCGATATTGCTATGCGCACATCTCGCCACGCGCTTGAATTGGGCGGTAGGCC
>NW_011965014.1:2307-5457 GCF_000949405.1 Vollenhovia emeryi
GTTGTCTTAGGCCGGCCTACCGCCCAATTGGAGCGCGTGGCAAGATGTGACCGCCCGGCGATCGATATTGCTATGCGCACATCTCGCCACGCGCTTGAATTGGGCGGTAGGCCGGCCTAAGACAACGATTTTTAATAATTAATTACTCGTTAACTATTACGAAAATTGCAAAATGGTACAGGACTTTTCCATTCATCTCGATCCGTTCTACCTTCTCAAAAATTTTGTCGGATATGGAAAGACTCACCCTGTATACGTAGATAAAATTAGTTGTTTACTGGATACAAGAAATACGTAATAGATACAGAGTGTGTCAATATATAGTTAAAATACATTTTTTTTAGGAACTCCATTTCTTTACCACAAATGAAATTTACAGTGACGATACTGCGGCTGCAAATATCATCTTTCTTCTACAGCCGTAAATTAACACGTTCATCGTTTAATTTTTTTTTTATATTTGAAATCAACAAATCATTTTTTGTTATTATAAACCGTGTTCACTTACATTTCGTGATCGGGAAGGACCATCGGATAGATTTGTATCGTATCGATAAGATCGGTATTGTCGCAGATCAACCTGGCAAGCTTCGTCTTTCGAATCTCGTTCAGTTGTTCTAGAAAAGTGAAAGCGCGATTTTAGAAGGTACCGCTTCGTTACATATCGAATATCGCGATTGTCCTTGGCTCACGCGGCTCCTACCGGGAAGAGAATTCGAAAGGGTCTTACCGTGAGTGAAGGACGACGGCTGGTTCGGTAGCTCGTACCAGAATCTGTCGCCACGACGCGAATAACTGAACTGCGTGGCAATCAGACAGGCGAAGGTTGGCCCGAGCATGCTACCCGGAAGCGGTCTTTCGGATACGCCGCCCGACCATAAATCGACGTCCGCGGGATGTCTAAAAAGGAGCGCGGCCGAGATGAAGACGTTATTTTCGAGTACGCTATTTTTAGCACGATTGGTCCATTGACTGAATAATGAGATGCAAAACTTGACCGATCGGCCTTTCGGTACCTCCGAAGGCTCCGCTACCGGCATTCACAGACGTGTAATACTCACTCGAAAATAGTGCTGTATCGCCTGACGGTTTCATTCGGCATGGAACCAAACAATTCATCGAAGGTGTTCGCTTCGGGAAGGCCGCAATACTTTCTAAAATTATCAAATCACAAAGTTACATACGTGTGCTGTTAAAAGTTTATTCTCGGTGTACTGGGATGTTTTCTGATTGCTACAGAAAATTCGTTCTCTTAATAAGACAACTGATAAACCTCTTCGTTAATTTTATCATCAAATTATTTCTGTTCATCCCTCCGTACCGTTTCATTTATCTAGACTCGCTGTATACTTGCTACACAGAAAATTATTATTGCGAAACACAGATATCGCCCTAACTGCAGTTAACTAAGCAAGTTTGTACAAGAACATCTTGGCTATAATTCACCTGAACTCCATATAACTTGGAATACCAAACTCGCGGCCGCGTTGCATGTTAAAGGATACCAAATCCAGCCCGAATTTTGCCCCCACCTTTTTGAAGAGATGATTCGTCACCTGCAAAGGATAAATACCGTGTAGTACAGCATAATTGTACATTCCATTTGTGCTAATCGTTAATTTACTTCTTGCGTTATGGAATCGTCCATAGCCTGAGCGACTTGGTTCATCAAGCCCATGAAGTATTCGTCGAATACACCGGCCCGATATAAATCGTAAGGGCGTCTTATCAAATCTGAGAGTCTCTTTGAAGCTGTAAAGATAAACAAAGATAATTTACAATTAGATTTGAAGGGAGGAATAATGTAAAATTCGATACTCTAACGACAAGTTGATTAAAGCATCTCGTTATTTATAATAAATTCTAATAATTTAAATAAATTCTAAATTTTTTGATAATCAAGTTTCAAGTCAACACAAATTTCAAAGGCTATTTAGTGATTAATAAAATTTTATTTCTATTTTCTCTTAATATATAAGAGAGTGTTGGTTTAGACTCAATAAAGATTTCGAAGTTATTAGAGAATTTATAATTAAGAGAAAAACGATTTCTAATATAATCTGCTTATGCAATGTAACCTTGTGCAATTATTATGTATTGTCGCTTACCAATAAATTTGTGAGCTTTGCTCCATCGTTCCACAGCCGTGGGTAATAATGAGTGGCCGAATCTAAAGGCAGCTGAGGCGAAAGCGTCTATTACGCCTGGATTTATGCTTGGGTCGTATCCATCCCAGTAATTCTGTGAAAAATTGTTGTCTTAACGTCAACGTGGTTATTACCATTTATTAAAGGCTGTCGCACAGTAAACACGAGATATGTCATTAAATCTCAGCAATTACAACACGCTCATGGCGCGTATTATGGAATTTTTCAGTATAAATTCCGATCGGAATTATTCTGTTCGCCCTAGAAAACACAATAGAAAATAACAGAACAATTCCGATCGGAATCCACTCCGAAAAATTTCGCAATACGTCAATTGTTAGGTTTTTCTGCGTTTGAAAGACAAACTCGCTTACTGAGGATCCTTTAAAGTTATTTTCAATTGCACAGTGACAAATTTACGCGTAAATATTCACGCATTTTGTTTCGATTTATTTCAGTGTCATCGGTTCAACTCACTTCCTTCTCGAGGAGAAGTCCGAATTTCTCCATGACATCTTTGCCGAGTAATATCGGGAGGAACTCGTTATAAGTGACGTGTTGGATTTCCGCGATGACGATGCGCCTAGCTTCCTGGAAGAGAATCTCATCGTCCCAGTGCGGATTCACGATAGCTAACGCTTTGGCAAGCCGGTTATGTTCTCGCGCCATCAAGGTGTGCATGCAGGTAAGTACCAGCTGTTCGTTTACACGAATCTCACCTATAAGTAACAGAGGTGACCGATGCAATATCATTTCTGTCTGAGATTCTAAAAGGATTAGTTATCGAGATTGGAAATGGCAAATACTTAAAAAAAAGAGACTCGAACAGTTCTAAAGTCTTTCTAAGAGACTTCAATCAGCTTTAAGAGATTTATTAAAGTACACGAAGACTCATCATCATAACTCATTCTATTATCTAACGTAAAGACTGTGACGCGTTAATGTAAGTCAGACAAAGCTTGATAGTGAGAATCTGAATACGAAAAAAGTATAATATTTTTCG
>NW_011965015.1:0-5457 GCF_000949405.1 Vollenhovia emeryi
CCACGGCCCTGGACCCCGTCTGGGAAACGTCCCAGCGGCTCCAAGGGTCCCAGGCTGACGAGCCCTGCCTCGGAATACGTCCGAGCGGCCCCGTCAGCCCGTCTACCCGAGCAGAACGGCTTCCCGGCCCCCCCCCAACGTGGGGAGACCGAAAAATCCGCCCCTCCCGTCCCCCCCGAGCTCCCCCGGGAACACCCGTGGGACCCGGTGAAGGGGACTCGACCCCCGGTGCCCGTAAGAGCGATTGCCCGCGGGCACCGGGAGTCGTCCCCGGAACCATGAACTTATGATTCCAGGGACCCGGTGTGGGTCCACGATGCCCTTCCGGACAAGTGTCCATGGGACATCGCTTCCCCACACCCCCGGTCGATGATCGGCCTATTGTTAGCATCTCTTCTAATGATAGCAATTTGACGTTTTTGCATATTTTGATCTCCATCCATTCGTTGCAATTGTTGGGGATTACCCAGTGCCTTGCAAACATAACACCGGACTTGCAGACGAAACATAATTAAAGCGACCCTCAAATGAATGGAGAACGCAAAGCCTGGCGAATAAAAATGACTGCAATTTATGTTGAGGAGAATGACATCAATAAGTCTCAATAAGTCTGTAAAAAAGTAAATGTAATCCTGAGATGATGAGGTGGTGAGATTTTCAGAGACAGATAAAAAAGTGTTTCACAAATGAGATTGTCACGGACGCTATGGGCGACTGATTGTGAAAAACTTCTATGTATCACAACTTGAGAACTTAATCCTCTCTGTTAAAGTAACTAAATTTCACCAAAACTCTCTTTTCTTTTCTTTTCTTGTCTTGTATCGCCACCTATCGACATCATTAGAAACTATATTTTATGTTGGCAAGCTGCAATATGACTCTAGCTCTGTGTTCTAGTTCTAGACACGATTCCGTCACGTTCATGTCGGTCATACAATAAATAGTTGATATTACTTTGTCGTTCGAGTTTTATTACCGAAACCCATTTTACCACCTCAGGTTATGGGCCCAGGTACGTGTTGAAGTTGTATCCGCGTTCGGCTTTCGGTGATAACGTGCAAATCGGCGCCCTGATACGGTCACTGTGAAGAAGAAAGAAAAATATGGCCGACTCCGTGCAGCAGCACATAGACGACAGCAGTCGCTTTGTGGCGAGCATTCGCAAGTTAGGAAGTGATGATCAATGGGAAACGTGGAAATGGCAAATCGAACTGTGTTTAAAAGAACAGTGCCATTATTCGATTGTCGATGGCACGCGGTCGTGCCCGGACGGGCCGCAGGACGGCGGGGAGCCATCGGAAGCGTACCGACGCTGGCAACGAGACAATGCGCGTGCGGCTCGAATACTCGGTACAACGCTCGAAGAAGAAGCCGCTCTTCACGTCCGTAAGAAGACCGACGCGAAAGAAATTTGGGATACGTTAGTGTCAGTATTTGAACAGTCATCTCTGCAGAGATTATACACGTTGCTCGACAGCTTCTTCGAGATGTCGAAGGATGACGCAACCTCCGTTACAAAACATA
Source organism: Vollenhovia emeryi (assembly GCF_000949405.1). Lineage (NCBI taxonomy): Eukaryota > Metazoa > Arthropoda > Insecta > Hymenoptera > Formicidae > Vollenhovia > Vollenhovia emeryi. Next base: position 1,525 of record NW_011965015.1, read on the forward strand.
CGTCTCGATTAGCGAACGTGTTCGAGGACATCTTAACGAATTACATAAAGGCAACCCGAATGCTACACTTCCGCTATCGCTGCTTCACCATCGTATTTTCAAAACGCTCGGTCCCGAGTACCAATATTATCGTTCAACTTGGTATTGCATTCCGGAAAACGAGCAAACGACGAAGCTATTAATTGAAAATTTGCGTTCGATTGAGAATTCGGTTGCGTCGCACGGAACACCACAGACGTCTGGCGCTTTCTACGCAAAACCGAAAGTGAAGAATTTACAGAAGAAACAAAATAAATCAACACCAGATCCGGCTTCGACAGAACATAAGAAGGAAAAACTGTCGTGTTTATATTGCAAGAAAGTCGGACATATCATCGCCAATTGTCAGAAACGCGTGAACGCAGAGCAGAAAGCGGCAACGAACGCTAACTCCAGCAAAAATGATTCCGAAACCAACTCGAAAAGGGACAGCAAACCAGGCACGTTCTTCGCCACTGGCCTGGCAGTCAACGCAGACTTCGCTCCCGCTGACTCTTGGATTTCGGACTCCGGTACGACGCATCATATGTCGACGAATAAACAATACTTTGCTACATTCGAGAAGGTCCCGATTCCGCAGCGCGTCCAGACAGCCGGCAAGGAATACATTCTGGCTTACGGGTCTGGCAGAATTGACGTCGAGATGCGCATAGGTGACAGATGGTTGCCTGCTTCGATGAAGGACGTTTGGTATGTACCTGAGGCTCGCCATCAACTTTTCTCCATTCGACAAGCTGTCAAACACGGAAATAACATTACGTTCGACTTCGATGGTGTGAAAATTCGATACGGTAGTGAACTCGTTGCGACCGGTAAACTCATCGGTCCCGTGTACGTCATGAATATGCGTGTTCGTATTCCGGATTTTTCCGTGGAAGCTAACCTAGCTTCAACCGAAGAAGTACTACAAGGATGGCACGAACGATTAGGCCATCAAGACAAACGTCATGTGCGCGATGTACTATCCCGTGCGGGTATATCGGTTAAGTGTTCCGATGCCGCGTCCTTTTGCGACGGGTGTGTTCTCGGTAAATCACATCGCAAACCGTTGCATTCGCGTCGGGATCGTCCGCAATGTGTCGGCGAGTTAATTAATGCCAACGTAAATGGTCCGATGTCGGTCGATTCGTTACACGGTTTTCGGTATTACGTGGCCTTCAAAGATGACTTTTCGCGTTACGTTCGTATATTTTTCATGAAAGAAAAATCAGAAGTAGCCACGCACCTGGAAACGTTTCTAAATGAGTGCGATACCGCAGGACATAAAGTGAAAACTTTTCGTTCGGACTGTGGTACTGAATTCGATTGTGCTAAATTATTGACATTACTACGAAAACGCGGCATCGAGTTTCGTCCATCATGTCCGTATACGCCTGAACAAAATGGCGTCGCGGAACAATCAAACCGACACGTTGTTGAACTTGCTCGCTCGATGCTTTCGGTTAGTGAGTTGTCAAAATCATTTTCGGCTCATGCGTGTGACACGGCAGTATTTCTGATCAATCGTACAGGGAAGTCAAGTATTCCTGGTAAAACGCCGCTCGAATTATGGACCGGCAAAACATTTGACAGTGTGCGCGACTCCGGTTGCCTTCTGAGCGAGGTTCGCAGGCGACGGCCGGAGAGCAACGCTCTTTGACTGTATATGTATCGCCGGACCGAGCTCCGACTGGTGCTCCGAAAACACCCAGGAGAGACGTGACGGGCAGATTTGCGAACCGTTAACAACACAATAAATTTATTGACAAATTACACTGAGATATTATAACGTTCTTGATTAATCTCGTACCCGCACGGTAAACGAGAGCAGCACTTTCGGAAACGATTTGCAGTTGAGCTGCGCTCGTTTCGCGGTCACACGCGGACGCGCGAAGGCAGTCAACCGGACTCTTAAGACCGTATGAGAGCGAGATGCCAGAATCGCGATGCGAATTTGTAGTTCGCGATCACGAATCTCGGAGCGATCTGCTATACGTGACTCTGGACTGATTCCGTTAATCGTGCTCTCTTATTGCTGTCTCACTAGCAACTGAACTTCGGTTTAAATCTTTATTTGTCGTCGCTCTCATACGGTCCTAATGTCGAGGGTATTTGTTTTTAACGCGAACCGCGCGTTTGTATTCGGTAAATCCGATGTGACGATGAGCAGGTCGGACGTGATTATTTGCCCGTCACCTCGCCGATGTTGACATTGATTTGTGTTTATCGGGTCGTTTGGTTCTTTGCCCCGCCAAGTATCGTGCCTATTTCTTGGGCTATTTGCCACGACAATTATCGCTTACATTCGATGAGTTATTCGCCACGACAATCTCGCACATACCGCGCGCCTCGAAACATTAGTTTCGAAAGGAACTGACAATGAGTACGGGCGATGCGACACGACGATGAGTGGCGGATCGTCTAGCCCTTTCCTTTTGAACCCTGAAACTATGAAGAGAAAACACTCGCAGTGAGTGTGTTGTCACATGTTTGATCGATATCTTGTAGAGAGTTATGGTCTTCGCATTAGACCGAACGATATTACACGTGATACAACGCACGCGACTCTACTTAACAGGGGACCGCTTATACGCGGTTTACTGGCGCAACGGAATCTCCTGGGATGTCGTCTTGTTTGGTTGCTCGGTTTGTGCAGAGGGTTCAGCGAACGGTAAAACGCATAATTTTACGATTGGTCGCTTGAACTCCGATTGTGCGGTTTTTACGGACACCACGCCTACCAAACCGTCAGGGCCCGGATGACACCGGGTTACGCGTCCGAGTTCCCACTTGCACGGGGGGAGTAGCGGATTTCGGAGGAGTACCATCGCGCCTACCTTGATTCCCTTTTTCTCGCGGCACCATTTACTTCGCTGTTGGAGCGTATTAACATAATCTGATTGCCATAATTGCCAGAAGGTTTCTGTTATCTGCCGAATTAGTTGCCATCGAGAGAGTCGATTCTCGTTGATGTGCAACAGCGAGGGCTCGGGCGGCATCGTGATCGCCGAGCCGATTAAGAAATGGCCTGGAGTAAGTGGCTCGAAATCATCGAGCGTGTCCGTAAGCGGCTCCAAGGGCCGGGAATTTAAACAAGCTTCGATTCGGGAGAGCAAGGTTGTGAACTCTTCGAAGGTGAGGAAGTGAGATCCGAGAACGTGTCGAATATGATGCTTGACGCTTCGCACGTCCGACTCCCACAACCCACCGAAATGAGGCGCGTGCGGCGGAATAAACTTCCAGAGAATGCCGTCAGAAGCGGTGCGATTTTGGAAGTCATTATCCGATAGCGCGGCTTGATAGGCGTTGCGTAACTCTTTGTCGGCGCCGGCAAATGTCGTTCCGTTGTCGGAATACATCGTGCACGGCAGTCCGCGCCGCGAGCAGAATCTAGTAAATGCGAGAAGAAAAGCCTGAGTCGAGTAATCGCTGACGAGCTCCAGGTGAATTGCTCGGGACGCGAGACAAATGAAAAGAGCGATGTAGCCTTTTCGGGATTTGATTCCACGGCCGGGTGCGGTTCGAGTTTGAACGGGGCCGGCATAATCTACGCCGCAATGGCTAAATGCTTTAGTGGGCGCCGTGACTCGAGCGGGTGGCAGGGGCCCCATAAGTTGATTCGGGATAGCTGCTCTTTCCCGCGTACACGGGACGCACTCGTGAATGACGCCTTTGACTATCGCGCGCGCTCGAAGAACCCAGTATCTTTGTCGGAGGGTGGCTAATGTTAATTGTACCCCGGCGTGCATTGATCGTATGTGAGCGTATCGGACTAAAAGCGTAGTGACGGGATGCTTCGCTAATAATGCGGGATGTTTGTGAGTCGTCGGAAGAGGAGCGTAATTCAAGCGCCCTCCGACTCTGAGGATTTGATCTGAATCGAGAAACGGGTTTAGCTTTGCGACGGGACTTCGT